>NC_045449.1:63389476-63453411 GCF_002776525.5 Piliocolobus tephrosceles | reverse complement strand
AAAAAAAGCCCAGGACCAGATGGATTCACAGCTGAATTCTACCAGAGGTACAAGGAGGAGCTGGTACCATTCCTTCTGAAACTATTCCAATCAATAGAAAAAGAGGGAATCCTCCCTAACTCATTTTATGAGGCCAACATCATCCTGATACCAAAGCCTGGCAGAGACACAACAAAAAAAGAGAATTTTAGACCAATATCCCTGATGAACATCGATGCAAAAATCCTCAATAAAATACTGGCAAACCGGATTCAGCAGCACATCAAAAAGCTTATCCACCATGATCAAGTGGGCTTCATCCATGGGATGCAAGGCTGGTTCAACATTCACAAATCAATAAACGTAATCCAGCATATAAACAGAACCAAAGACAAGAACCACATGATTATCTCAATAGATGCAGAAAAGGCTTTTGACAAAATTCAACAGCCCTTCATGCTAAAAACGCTCAATAAATTCGGTATTGATGGAACGTACCTCAAAATAATAAGAGCTATTTATGACAAACCCACAGCTAATATCATACTGAATGGGCAAAAACTGGAAAAATTCCCTTTGAAAACTGGCACAAGACAGGGATGTCCTCTCTCACCACTCCTATTCAACATAGTGTTGGAAGTTCTGGCTAGGGCAATCAGGCAAGAGAAAGAAATCAAGAGTATTCAGTTAGGAAAAGAAGAAGTCAAATTGTCCCTGTTTGCAGATGACATGATTGTATACTTAGAAAACCCCATCGTCTCAGCCCAAAACCTTCTTAAGCTGATAAGCAACTTCAGCAAAGTCTCAGGATACAAAATTAATGTGCAAAAATCACAAGCATTCTTATACACCAGTAACAGACAAGCAGAGAGCCAAATGAGGAACGAACTTCCATTCACAATTGCTTCAAAGAGAATAAAATACCTAGGAATCCAACTTACAAGGGATATAAAGGACCTCTTCAAGGAGAACTACAAACCACTGCTCAGTGAAATAAAAGAGGACACAAACAAATGGAAGAACATACCATGCTCATGGACAGGAAGAATCAATATCGTGAAAATGGCCATACTGCCCAAGGTTATTTATAGATTCAATGCCATCCCCATCAAGCTACCAATGAGTTTCTTCACCGAATTGGAAAAAACTGCTTTAAAGTTCATATGGAACCAAAAAAGAGCCCGCATTGCCAAGACAATCCTAAGTCAAAAGGACAAAGCTGGAGGCGTCACGCTACCTGACTTCAAACTATACTACAAGGCTACAGTAACCAAAACAGCATGGTACTGGTACCAAAACAGAGATATAGACCAATGGAACAGAACAGAGTCCTCAGAAATAATGCCACACATCTACAGCCATCTGATCTTTGACAAACCTGAGAGAAACAAGAAATGGGGAAAGGACTCCCTATTTAATAAATGGTGCTGGGAAAATTGGCTAGCCATAAGTAGAAAGCTGAAACTGGATCCTTTCCTTACTCCTTATATGAAGATTAATTCAAGATGGATTAGAGACTTAAATGTTAGTCCTATTACCATAAAAACCCTAGAAGAAAATCTAGGTAGTACCATTCAGGACATAGGCATGGGCAAGGACTTCATGTCTAAAACACCAAAAGCAATGGCAGCAAAAGCCAAAATTGACAAATGGGATCTAATTAAACTAAAGAGCTTCTGCACAGCAAAAGAAACTACCATCAGAGTGAACAGGCAACCTACAGAATGGGAGAAAATTTTTGCAATCTACTCATCTGACAAAGGGCTAATTTCCAGAATCTACAAAGAACTCAAACAAATATACAAGAAAAAAACAAACAACCCCATCCAAAAGTGGGGAAAGGATATGAACAGACATTTCTCAAAAGAAGACATTCATACAGCCAACAGACACATGAAAAAATGTTCATCATCACTGGCCATCAGAGAAATGCAAATCAAAACCACAATGAGATACCATCTCACACCAGTTAGAATGGCAATCATTAAAAAATCAGGAAACAACAGGTGTTGGAGAGGATGTGGAGAAATAGGAACACTTTTACACTGTTGGTGGGATTGTAAACTAGTTCAACCATTATGGAAAACAGTATGGCAATTCCTCAAAGATCTAGAACTAGATGTACCATATGACCCAGCCATCCCACTACTGGGTATATACCCAAAGGATTATAAATTATTCTACTACAAAGACACATGCACACGTATGTTTATTGCGGCACTATTCACAATAGCAAAGACTTGGAATCAACCCAAATGTCCATCAGTGACAGACTGGATTAAGAAAATGTGGCACATATACACCATGGAATACTATGCAGCCATAAAGAAGGATGAGTTTGCGTCCTTTGTAGGGACATGGATGCAGCTGGAAACCATCATTCTTAGCAAACTATCACAAGAAGAGAAAACCAAACACCGCATGTTCTCACTCATAGGTGGGAACTGAACAATGAGTTCACTTGGACTCGGGAAGGGGAACATCACACACTGGGGCCTATCATGGGGAGGGGGGAGGGGGGAGGGATTGCATTGGGGAGTTATACCTGATATAAATGATGAATTGATGGGTGCTGACGAGTTGATGGGTGCAGCACACCAACATGGTACAGATATACATATGTAACAAACCTGCACGTTATACATATGTACCCTAGAACTTAAAGTATAATAAAAAAAATAATAATAAATAAATTAATTAATTAAAAAAAGAAACAACAACAAAAGAGAAGAAAATTCATATGGGAGACATTCAATTGTACCATATTGTATTTGGATTTCCAGGAAAGAGTAGAAATGGACCAGTGAAGTATTCAAAGAAATAAGGCAAATATTTTTTGGATGGATGAAAAGGAATAAATGACAGACTTATAAATGCAGTAAACCTGAAGCAGGACACCGTTCTTTTACTCTCTCCCTCTTTCTGTCTCTCTCTCTATCTCTGACACACACACACACAGACACACTCCTAGGCAAATGTAGGTTAAAAACCATAAAGATCACAGGGAAAATACAAAACACGAGCTACCAATATCAGGAATGTGAAAAGTGACATCACTACAGATGCAACAGATCTTTTAAAAATAATAACAGGATAATTGTGAACGACTTTATGCCACTGAAATTTCCAATAAAGTAAAATTTAAAAATTTTAAAAATCACAACCTATGAAACCTGACAAAGGAAGAAATAAAAAAAACTGAATTAAATATGTAATTATAAGACCTGCCTGTGAGAATGACCCAGATCTGGAGTGATTCACTAGTGAGAATTCATACAAACATTTGTGAATAAAACAGACCAATCTTATACAAACTTTTTTAGAAACTAAGGGGAATAAAGGAAGTACTTCCTAACTCCTTACTGAGAGCCTGGGACAAAACTTGATTCCATACTCTGACAAGGAAATTTAAAAAAGAAATACTACAGACTAATCTCACTCATAAACTTAGAGGCAATTTTTTTTAAAAAATTGGAAAAATGAATTCAGTAATATGTAAAATGAGTAATACACAATTTAAACAAGGTATATTTCATGTAGCTAAGAGTGTATTAATATTCAAAACAGTGTAATTTACTTAATAGTAAATGTAATATTCAAAACTTAAAGTTATTTACTTACAAAAACTTAATGTAATTTACAACACAGTAGAAAACCATGCAGTCATCTTAATGAATGCAGAAAAAAAGTATGTGACAAAATTTAACACTTGTGTATGGTTTTAAAAACTTATAAAATCATGAATAGCAGAAAGCTTGTTTAAACTGATAAGCACATCTACAAAAAGAAAACCCCTCATATTTAGTGGTAAAACATGGAAAATTTTCCACAATAACAAAAATGAGACAAAGACTGTTACTACTTATGTTCAATGTTGAAACAGAGATCTTGGCCATTTGAACAAAGCTATAAAAGTAAAGAAAATAAAGACTCAAAAGGCCTATTATAAAACCATAGTAATTAAGACAATGTCATATTGGCACAAAAATAGACAAAATGACTAATGATACAGAATGGCATTGATATTACGCTCCCTGATTTATGAGAAAGGCAGCACTGTAGTGAAGAGGGGGAAAGGTAGCCATTTCATTAAATGGTGCTGGGTCAGTTAGATAACCGTATGGACAAAATGAGTCATCCCAGAAGGCTGGAAAGCATGGAGATGTTGTGACCTGGCTTGTTATTGTTACATCAGCCAAGTCTATTGCATAGTCTCAGCCACCCAGTGTTTCCAGCTTAGATGATCCAATGTTGTTAAAATAGTAAATTATTTTTTGCATCAGGATGAACATATGGTGGTCTCTTCCCTGTTCATCAGGATGCAAATACGGTGGTCTTTTCCTTGCTCACTTCAGAATTCTACTCAAAATTATTTCAAAAATTGCCTGAGTACCTGCAGTGTTCTATTATGAATTTGGCATGAAAGAACAAAAGAAAAGGAATGGTATCAAACAGATACACACACAGTGAGTAATATTTGTCTTGCCAACATAGACTGCACAATGAAAGAAAAAAAAAGGAAAAAAAAGAAAAGAAAAATTTGTCAAATTTCCATGAATTTGGAATTCAATCTGAACCATATGTAGCTCCAGATTAGGTCATATTCTCATGACAAAATTACTAATTTTGTCTTCAATTTTGTTTCCTACTCAGTATTTCCATGATCTCTTATTAGCTGATCTCATGTATTATTTATTTGGTCTGTATCATTCAGAAGATAAGGGACTTTGAAGCCCTGAAGTTTCACCAGGAGGTTTGGTACTCAGTGATTAAGGACCAAGTGAAAAGGTAAGAGAGTTGGGTACAGTGGTGCACAGACTCTGAAACAAAGTCCCCTTACTTGCTAGCAGTGTGATCTTGGGCAAGTAACTTCCTCCCCCTGTGCCTCAGTTTTCTTGTCTGTGGAATGAGTTTAATAATAGGACCTACTTCATTAGGTTGTTGAGAATATTAAGAGAGTTTGAGGTTGAGGCACTTAATATATAGTGCCTAACACATAATTAGTCCTAAAAATATATTAGTTACCATTTTTAGATGGTAAGAACCATACAGAAAATTCTTGTCCTCTAGACACTGACTTTTTCTAATTGCATATTAACCCAGGCTTTCCACAAATTGTGGTGATTTGGAACAAATTAGTATCTGCCCCTTAAGCTCAGTTTTCCCATTAGTAGAGGGCAAGTATGCCTTTCTGGTTTCCCATCAGAAGCCAGTCGGGAATAAGAGGCAGTAGAGCAGAATAGCAAAGATCTTAGGCTTTGGAGCCAGTGGCCTTAGTTTAAAACTCCTCTGATGGTTTCCAGCTGTGCTACCTTGCAGTGAATGATCTAATTCCTCTTCTCATGTTTAAAATGGGGACATAATGGCATCAACTTCATAAGATGATCAGGAGAGTTACATTTACATTTACATTGTTTAATGATCATTTGATGCGATTACTAATAGTCATTGTGCTATTTTATTATTATTATTGGTCCCAACATAGAAATGCTTTGAATTCACTGTAAGGATGCATTTGAATAATTCAAAGCAGATTATTATCTTTCAATTTTCAATAGCAGGGACTTCGTTTCTTTTTTTTTTTTTTTTTTGATAGGGAGTCTTGCTGTCACCCAGGCTGGAGTGCAGTGGTGCTATCTTGGCTCACTGCAACCTCTGCCTTCTGGGTTCAAGTGATTCTCCTGCCTCAACCTCCCGAGTAGCTGGGACTACAGGTGCATGCCACCACACCTGGCTAATTTTTTATGTTTTCAGTAGAGACAGGGTTTCACTGTGTTAGCCAGGATGGTCTCCATCTTCTGACCTCGTGATCTGCCTGTCTCGGCCTCCCAAAGTGCTGGGATTACAGGTGTGAGCCACCACACCCGACCTGAGACTTTACTTCTTTTAGCATGGTGTTGGTTATACTCCAGGCACTTGAGTCTTTACCCAATTAAGATACCCATTGTAGACTCTTTGCAGTTATTTGTTGACACAAGCAATATACAACATTCAGGCTCTCATCCAGTTAAATATTAGATGTGATCCATAAAATATGTATCATTCATTTGCCCCAGAGTTTATGGACTATTCTTACAGAGGATCAAAGCTAATGATTTCTATGTAAATAATTGAAATTGATCTTATTACCTTGTGATTTTAGGCTGTCTCTCAATCACTATTACATTTCCATGACTCTCCTGATACTAATAGTCCAGTATTATTACCACTTGACTATGAAAAAAATACAAAACAAAATAAAAACAAACACTTCACAGGGCTCAGTTCTATTGGCTGATTATGCAGCAGATGTCCATGAATAACAGAGAGGAAGAAAAAGAATAAGAAAAAAGAGGTTTCACAATTCCAAATGGAGTTAATTAGGAATGAAAGTTGCAATGGAATGGAGTGGGAAAGTCAACTGGACTTACCAAGGGCTACCCTAAGAGGGTGTCCAAACATCATTGAACTTCTCTCCAACTAGTCTCTAGACGGTTGTTAGCACCCAATTCCCTGGTAAGAGAGCAGTGCAGTGGGTCATCAGTAAGGCCAGAAGTTCTACAGACAGTTATAAATTATGAAAGGAGAGATTTACTTGAAAGAGTAAGCCAGAGTGGCCTCCAGGAATTTTTGAAACATCACATTGGAGCAGACACTGAAATCTAGTAGTTGTTAGTAGCATACAAAGGGCCTGAAGCAAAGTAATCAGAGAAAAAAATTATAAGGTAGTGGGTATATTGGCTCAGACCCAGTAACATAAGACATTCATTACACCAGGACACTGTAAGTCTCTGAACACTCCTCAACTCTCTCAGCTGTTAATATAAGAAGAGAGTGAATGTTTGGGTCAATAAAATTATCTGCTATTTCCATATCCAAAAAGCAGACAGGGTTCACTAGTGGAAAAATGTAGAGGTTTACAATGAGCTTTTAAATAAACAATTTAGCCTTATGTCATTCTATGCATAAGTCTTTCACTACCAGCAAAGAGTGACTCCTTCAAAAAGTTACTGAGCCTGTGAGTTTTTCCAGGACAGAGGAGGCTGGATCTCTCACATGTTCGAATGTCAGCCACCACTTGTGTAAAGGGTATTTGAAGGATGACTGTTGTATAACCACAGGCCGAGGCTCAAAAGCCAATTCCAGTTAAGCCTGATAATAGTTTTTGACATTTAGTGACACTTTATCCTTCAAAAGTCTTGGGTAGCTAAACTGCTTGTCTGCATTTTCTGTTTCTATGGCAACTGGTGATTTTAAAATGCTAATCTTAGTTGACCTCTTTTATTCTTTTTTATTTTGTCTCTTCCCTAAAAGTTCAGCCCAGGGCTAAATGATTATCTGTTTTCTAATCTCAATTAAATTTTCATCTTACAGTGTTGCAGCGGTCTCCCAAGTGGGCTACTTACACTCCCGGTTTCCAAGACAATTCATTGTGGGTATAGAAAGAACAATTAGAACTTCTGTTTGTATTTATTTTTAACCTAAAAATAAGGAAATTACGTTTTACTAATTCTTAGCATTAGTGTAGACGGGCATACGCAGCGATTTCTTGAATCAGAAAGGGCTGTGATCAGCTAGAAAAAGTGAGGTTTCCCACAGAAAGGGGAAGTGTTCTGCAGAACTGGAAGAAGGCTGACTGTGGCAACCTCATCCTCCTGTTTTCTTTTATCTTATTGCAATTTATCACAATTTACTTGCTTCTAGTTATGAAGTTATCTAGTTTTAACTAAACTAAAAAGTTACCTAGTTTTAACTAAACTAATCTTCGCAAAATAGACTAGTAGCTTATACAACCCATGCAAAGAAACCATGGTTTGAAAACGCATTGCTAATGCAAACACAAGAAAAACAACAACAACAACAATCAGAGCCAAAACAGGATAGCATGGGACAAGAATGCAATTCTGAAGCCAAACTGCCTGGGCTCACATTCCTGACACTATAATATATTAAAGTGACTTTGGGCAAGTTATGTAATTTCACTGTGTACCAGTTTCCCCTTGTCACATAAGAATGTAATATGAAGTTCTCATCCCTACAGTGATGGTTTGTTGGGCAGATTAAATGAGCAAAGCCCACAGTGTAGAGTTAATGCTTTTAAAAAAATAGCTTTCATCATTATTCTTCTAAGAAGGGCAAGAGCACTGATGGTCTAATGGTTTAGATCATCTAAAATTATCAAGACTAGTTGTAACATGGGACATGGGTTCCCACCTACTATCATTAACAATAAACCTCTTACTATGGTTATGTAGGCATGTGACATAGCTAAATAATAGCGTGTATCTGAATATGCATTGTGTATGTATGCATGTACTGATACATATATAGTCATGAGTCACTTAGCAATGGGGATATGTTCTGAGATATGCGTTGTTAGCTGATTTTACTGTTATGCAAATATCATAGGGTATGCTTACACAAATCTAGACTTTGTAGCCTGCTACACACCTATGCTATATAGTAAGGCCTATTACTCCTAGGCTACAAACTTATTAGGCATGTTACTTTACTGAATAGCATCAACAATGATAACACAATGGTAAGTATTTATGGGTCTAAACATTCTATCTAGAATTCTGGCATTTCTAGAATGACATTCTATTTCTAGATATTTCTAGACATTCTATGTCTAAACATAGAAAAGGTACAGTAAAAATACAATATAAAAGAAATCTGGCCAGGCGTGGTGGCTCACGCCTGTAATTCCCGCACTTTGGGAGGCTGAGGCGGGCGAATCGCGAGGTCAGGAGTTGGAGACCAGCCTGGCCAACATGGTGAAACCCCGTCTCCACTAAAACTATAGAAAATTAGCTGGGTGTAGTGGCGGGTGCCTGTAGTCCCAGCTACTCAGGAGGCTGAGGCAGGAGAATCACTTGAACCAAGGAGGTAGAGGTTGCAGTGAGCTGAGATCGCGCCACTGCACTCCAGCCCAGGCGACAGAGTGAGACTCCATCAAAAAAAAAAAAAAGAAAAAAAGAAATCTGGTACGCCTGTATAGGGTAGTTCCATTAAAACCTTAGAAAACCACTGTTGTTGTATATGTGGTCTATTTTTGACCAAGACATCATTACGTAATATATGACTACGTCTATGTATACACATATACACACACACATATATATAGGCTAGAGAGAAAAGCATCTGGAACAGTAAAACAAACTTAACAATTTTCTCACCATTTCTAAAGTCATACAATGCACAATCTAAATTGTACAAAATCTCACTAAACTTGATAACAAATGTTTAGAGGCCCCATTTAGTAGCAAATGACAAAACAGCCATATTCCATGGCAACAACTGTGTTGTTCCCAACAGGGTTAAAAACAGCTAAAATAATACATAGAAAGCTCTTTTTTTCCTGTCAAAAGGTTCTTTTGGCACACATGGAGAAATTAGCGAAACATGTGAAGAACCAACTATTAGATTACTATAAAAGTGATTTGCTGTACATCAAAGGAACTAAACCACTTTAGCATGTCTTTGCTGAACGTACTTGATAGGTTATATTCCAATAATGATACATGCTTTTTTGAATCAATAAAGGCAAGATGCAATTGAGAATATATATTCTCAATGATAAATGACTACTTAGAAGACAAAATTTATGGGAATGCTACATAAGAAAACACTGAGGAAGAGGATGCTTTGAATAAAATCTTGGGAATAAAAGATCATAAAGTAAGCTCATGAAGACAACGTAACACTCAAAATAGATTCACAGCAGAGAAACTGGAGTCAAAAGTGCACAAAGTAGTACCAGATGTCATTTCTGAGCTTATTTTTACAGACGTAATACTTCTGAAACCTAACACTTCTAAACTATAAATTATTTTGTATCATAGTTTAATTATTTTTAGCCAGATTTAAAATAATTGCCATATTTAAATTTAAGTTACGGTTTTTTTTTTTTTTCCTTTTTACAAAATTATATGCCCCTTTCTGTGTTAGTAAATGTCTAGCAGTGTCTATTTTGTATATGAGGGACACATTCTCAAACATGGGTCGGAATTATTACAGATCATTGTTTAAAGGGCAGTAGAAATTCCACATTTAATGAATTTTAAAAAGACTTACTCTTTTTTGAGGAAAATGGTCTATAACAATTTTTCAAAACTTGTTTTAGTATTTAACCTTTGCTGGATGAAAGGCATTTCTCATATTGAGCTTAAATCTCTCATATGCTACATTTTGAGTCCATTTTTTTTAGTGTAGTTTTTTTTTTTTTTTTCAGTTGTACATTGTCCTCATGAGGAAAAAAATTCATATACCTAAGGGAGCACTATCCTTCATTAAATGCTTTTCTGGACTTCACTAAAAAGGGATCACCTTCGGCCAAAATATTGAGTTTTAATTACAAAGAGAGAAAGCAAAGGTAAAAGTCTGCATCCTGGTATTAGTTTGAGGGAGTTATAGAATCAGGATCCTTTGAAGGAGCTTCTCCTGGTACAAGATAGCTTGGTAGAACCATGTAGATTTGGAGCTATAGTTGACTGTGTATTTGTACCAACATCTTGGCAGCCAACTGCGTGAGCTTCCACATGTTGGCACAGCATATCAAGGACAGAGACTCTTCGGTAGTTCTGGGTACTACATTCCACATATTAGGAGTAACCTTGAAAGCAGGTGAACTTTGCTTTCTCTAGGGGATAAAGGAAGAGGTGCGGAAAAGAAGGAAAAAAAAGAACTTTGCTTTCTCTAGGGGATAAAGGGAAGAGGTGCAATTTCTACTGCTGAAGTTTGAAAAGTAAACCTGGAAGAAATATGCAAATGGCCAATATCCACATCCAAAGATGCTCAACATTACGAATTTTTAGAGAAATTCAAACCAAAATCACAATGAGATACCATTGCCCACCCATTAGGATGGCTATAACAAAAATAAAATAAATAAATACATAAAAACAAAAGCAGACAATAATGATTGTTGGTGAAGATACAGAGAAGTTGCAAACCTTGCAAACTGTGGGTGGGAATGCAAAATGGTGCTACCATTAGGAGAAAGAGTATGGTGGCTCCTTAAAAAAACTAAACATAGAATTACCACATGATTCAGTAATTCCACTCTTGGTTACGTACCCAAAAGAACTGAAAGAAAACCCTCAAAGAGATATTTGTGCACTTATGTTTATAGTAGCATTATTCACAGTAACCAAAGATGGAAGGAAGCAACTCAAGTGCCCATAGTTCAATGAATAAACAAAATATGGTATGCACATGGCATGGAATATTATTTGGCCTTAAAAAGAAAGGAGGCTGGACACGGTGGCTCACGCCTGTAATCCCAGCACTTTGGGAGGCGGAGGCAGGAGGATCACGAGTTCAGGAGATCAAGACCATCCTGGCTAACATGGTGAAACACCATCTCTACTACGAATACAAAAAAAAAAAAACTAGCCAGGCATGGCAGTGTGTGCCTGTAGTCCCAGCTACTCGGGAGGCGGCGGCAGGAGAATGGTGTGAACCCAGAAGGCAGAGCTTGCAGTGAGCCGAGATCGTGCCACTGCACTCCAGCGTGGGCGACAGAGACCCTGTCTAAAAAAAAAAAAAAAAAAAAAAAAAAAAAGGAAATTCTGATACATGCTACAACATATATTAATCTTAAAGATATGCTAGGTGAAATAAGTTGGTCACAAAAGGACAAACACTGCATTCTTCCACTCATATGAGGTATAGAGTACGAATTCATAGAGACAGAAAGTAGATTTCCAGGGGCTGAATGTGAAGGCAGAAATAAGAAGTTATTGCTTAATGAGTACAGAATTTCAATTTTTCAAGATGAAAATAGGTTCTAGAGATGAATGATGGTAGTGGTGGCACAACAATGTGAGTGTATTTAATGCCACTGAACTGTACCTTTAAAAAAGGTTAAAATAGGCCGGGCGCGGTGGCTCAAGCCTGTAATCTCAGCACTTTGGGAGGCCGAGACGGGCGGATCACGAGGTCAGGAGATCGAGACCATCCTGGCTAACACGGTGAAACCCCGTCTCTACTAAAAAATACAAAAAACTAGCTGGGCGAGGTGGCGGGCGCCTGTAGTACCAGCTACTCGGGAGGCTGAGGCAGGAGAATGGCGTAAACCCGGGAGGCGGAGCTTGCAGTGAGCTGAGATCCGGCCACTGCACTCCAGCCTGGGCGACAGAGCGAGACTCCGTCTCAAAAAAAAAAAAAAAAGGGTTAAAATAGTACATTTTGTTATGTATTTTTAAAATCACAATTAAAAGTAATTTTATAAAAGTCAACCAGGTTTTCTACATTGCATAGCGTGTTCCTAGCTAATTTTACCAATGCCTTGAGTCACACATTAGAGATCCCTTTCAAACTCATTTTTGGTGGTTTCATTGGCTCCTTCATTCAAAAATGAGCATTTATTGAACCCTTTATTAAGGATCAAGGACAGAGGTTGATTTTAAAAGGAAATACAATTCTGATTAAGACATAGTCCCCAGTAATAAGAGAAAAAGCAAATGAAGAACAGGATTAATACTTGCAAAGTCACACTCACAGTTTGCAATTTTATGTACATTATTTCAGTTGTTCTGACTCAGGCAGTTATTAATACATTCTTTGGGCCATGAAACTGAAGCTCAGAGAAGTCCAGTAACCTGCTAAGGTCACACCACTGGTAAGAAACAGAGCCAGGACTCAAACTTGGTCCAACCCCTAAATCTTTGCTCTTTCGCTATACCAAGAACTCTTAGATCCATCCTTGATTCCATCCCGCCTGGGCAAGTCACCCTATACACACGTTCTAGATCCATTAGATCATTTTGGGCAATGTCTTCCTCTTATATTGGATTTGCCTTGGAAAACAGCTTGCAAAAGTTCTACTTAAGCTTGAGAACCTCTGGACTTCTCACTTCTATCTCATTTCTAAAATCAAAGCTAAAGGTACAGCCTCCTTACTTAAGAATCATCCATGATATTCCATATTGGCTTTCATTCAAATTCTTATTTAGGCATACCTAGGATCCTGTGTTCATTCATTCATTCACAAGGATTATTGTGTTCATAATTTCCCCAAGCATCATAGTCTGAAGCCTAGTGTATTAAAACCTACTTAGTACAGGCAATGCTCTAACTAATAAAATACTTCGCTTCTTTAAGTATGTAACATCTTGTTTAATGGATAATTAGAAGGTTATTACGAGGTTCACAAGTTGCATGGTAATTAGATTCTTACCTAATCACTCCAAATGCATACTTGCTGTAGATCTCTGTGTAGTCAATTATCACACTCAATTATCTTAAACTAATCAGAATGCACCAATGAATTTTGCATCCATAATTCCTAAGGCAAGTTCTCCACACTTCTGTCTTCCAGTTTCTGTGCCATTCTGTTTAATTCAGACCTTTGCTCCTAATTCATGCTTTTCTTCGTACCAAGGTCACTAGCTAAATTATTTCTTCAACTCCTGACTGACAGTTGATCTTAACATAGGCCTTCAGGTCTAACCAACAATATATCAGGAGGCCTGAGTGTCATATTTCAGCAGCATTTTCTTAGTTTACATCACAGATACAATTTGGGGGCTTGAAGGGGAAAAAAGAAATAAGGCAAATTTACCATATTTAATCTTAATAACCAGTCCTAAAAGCAAGAAAAAAAATAATGCTTGAACATGGGATTACATAGCAGAAAATATTAGTATTCTGATTTTGGAATTAAATAGCAGAACATGTATGAGGAAAATGTGGCTCACAGTGAACTATAATGAACATTTGGGATGCACCCATTATTAAGTATTGCTTTTAAGTTTTGTTAATGTCTTTCTGAGATGACACCTGGATCCACTGTGAAATTGGAAAACCGCTGTGGAATAGGATTCTGAAGCCTCCTGTTTTTTAGTACCTGGTGCAGAAAGAGCTAGCCCACAGCACAGATTCTCAGCTATAATGCCTTTTTTTTAATTAACCCATTGTTATGAAATATTCAGAAGAGGCAGACCTATAGAGAAAGAAAGTGGATTTGTGGTGACAGGGTCTGAGTGGCAGGGGGAAGTGGAAGGTAACTGCTTAATAGATACAGTTCCCTTCTGTGGTTATGAAAATGGTCTGGAACTAGAGAGAGGGGATGGTTATGTAACATTGTGAACCTACTAAATGCCATTGTATTGTATACTTAATATAGTTATTATGATACGTTTTATGTTCATATATATTTTTAAAAAATATTTCCATAGGTTTTTATTTCCATAGGTTTTTGGTTACATAAGTAAGTTCTTTAGTAGTGATTTGTAAGATTTTGGTGCATCGATCACCCGAGCAGTATACACTGAATCCAATTTGTAGTCTTTTATCCCTTACCCCCTTCCCATCCTTTCCCCCTGAGTCCCCAAAGTCCATTGTATCATTCATATGCCTTTGTATCCTCATAGCTTAGCCCCCACTTACGAGTGATATAAAACGATACTTGGTTTTCCATTCCTGAGTTACTTCACTTAAAATAATAGTCTCCAATCCCATCCAGGTTGCTGTGAATATCATTAATTCATTCCTTTTTATGGCTGAGTAGTATTCCATCATATACACATACCACAGTTTCTTTATCTATTTGTTGATTGATGGGCATTTGGACTAGTTCCACATTTTTGCACTTGCAAATTGTGCTGCTATAAATGTGTGTTACAAGTATCTTTTTCATATAATGACTTTATAGCGCCTTTTGGAACTAAATAATTGACTTTGGAATTTATTTTTGTTGGTGTTGCAAAGGAAGCAACTCAGCCCAGCATTACATAAGATCACAATAGATGCTCCCTCTGAGCAGAGCATTGAGGATAAAATTGACTAACAGAAAGACTACACTAGTCCTGGCTCCCTGGCCTGGTAATTGGTCTACCTAGGGCCAAGTTGTATACAGTCTTTGAGCTGTAGACTTCTCAGCATGGCTATAACAGCTGTGTGAACTTGGGCAAGATACTTAATATGTTTGACTCTCAGTTTTCTCATCTGTAAAATAGGGCTATTTATGTAGAATCCCTAGTTCTTTGATCAGTGTGAAAATTAAATAAGATAATACATGTAAAGATCCTACAAAGTAAAATTATTATGCTCGTAGTAAAATATTAACATAGTGTAATAAAAATATTATGCTGTTAGTAAAAGAGCATAATAAGAAAGTAAAAGAACATAATAATGTTTTACTTACTCAAATAATAGAATTGGTATAAAGCTGAAATGAGTTTTGGCATCCATAAATGAGGAAACAGTGTGTTCTATCCCATAGGATAGCTGTGAAAATAAACATGTTAATATGCTCGAAGCATTTATAACAGTGCTGAGCACACAGAAGGTGCTCAGTTAATGAGGTAGTAATACTTGATCTACCTTGCAGGGTTGTTACAAAGGACACAAGAGGTAATGTAGAACTTTAAGTTACCTTGAAAATTTAGGGAAACACATAAAGATTATCTAACCAAAATGTTAGTTTTGAGGCTTTTGCTAGATGTTTTATATTTCCATTATTTTTAAATAAAGTTTTATTTTGGTTTTAATTGACAATGATCGTACACATTTATGGAGTACAATATGATGTTTTGATACCTGCTACTTTTCAAAGTCTTTCTTGACAACCAAATCTGTTTAAAAAGTAATGTTATGACTGAGAATTTACAGATATGGATTTTTTTTAACTGTGCTCAGAGGAACCCCTGCCAAAGAGAAAGATATAGTAGGGTGTATACATTAAAAAAACACCCACAGTAATGCTGCACAACAAACAAAAACACAAACAGTGGCATACAACAATAAGCATTTATTTAGCTCATGCATCTGTGATCAACCGAGGGCTGGCTTATCTCACTGGACTCGACTAGATGGTTGTATGGACCTTAAATGGAGTCACTCATGCTTCTGGGTGTTAGCTGGGAGTTGGATGCTCTAAGCTGGAGTCTCAGGAGCAGGCTGGCTGGGACAGCTCTGCTCCATATATACTCCATCTTTCTCCTAAGCTAGCCTGGTCATGTTCTCCTCATAATGATAGAAGACATATAAGTAAGCAAACATTTTACATCTTTTGTCATTTAACATTTACTAATATTCTCTTGGTCAAAGCAATTCCAGGGACAAACTTAAAGTCAAGTTTTAGGAAAATGCAGTCCACTTCTTTAGTGGGAAAACTGCAAAGTCACATAGCAAGAGACAGGTATTCAAAGAGAGGAGAATTGAGGCCATTAATGTAATTTTTCATAGTCAAGGAACATGGTGACTGGTCAGACCTTTGGAAACCCCACATCTGCTGTAATAATTTGTATGTTTTATCAGCATATGCATGTTAATAACATATAAATTTAATTAGGAGTACCCCAGCTAAAAAAAGACGAACATAGTTCAGAGAAATTTTAAAAACAAAATTGACATATACGATTTGGATGATATGGAATTGGTACTAAAAATAAATAAGCTTTGATAATGAGGGCCTAACCATATCCATGGGATGTTCCACTGGAAAACTGTTGGGAAGTCAGAAGAAAGTGTAAAAGTGTAGAAGCTCAGGGCATTGGCCATCTGGTAGGGTAGAGCATTGAACAATGAAGAAAGGCTAAAAAATGAAAGATGATTAACAATTTTTAAAAAGCCAAAATTTGGCCCAAAGACAGCCCTAAAGGCAATTTTCTGTCAAACCTATCTGGCCCAAAGGAGAGAAAGAATAAACTTGAACATTCTGACTTTAAAGGTACGCATCTATTAACGGCAAAAACCTCAATTACTTTTGCATCAACCTAATATTTTTGGAACTTAATAAAATTCAGCTGTTGCGGAGGTAGCTATATATTTATCTCAAGAGGAAATTGTTTTTCACTGAAAATACCATCAGCATTTCCATTTTAATGCCTTTGGGCACCTGGACGAATAAAGGCCAAGAAAATCAAAACAAATGATAAAACGAGGAATGGGCAAACAACATTTTGTTCATTCAGATTCAAAAAAAATCTTTTGAACTGGTTTCAAAATATTTGATTCAGAAAACCTAAACCGTGTTTGTCAACTGCATTCTTGTTTTCATTTAAAAAGGAAAAGAAAAAGACAAAAGGGCCTCCCATCTTCCCATGAGTATAATGGTGGAAATTCAACCCGTACGTTTTCTGATTCATTTACACTTAGCTCATCAAAATATTTTGTAAGAGCTGAGCTCTTTGGTGGCCAAAGATGCTTTGTGGTCCTTTTCCCTTGAAACAGAAATATTGTGGTTTATCATCAGCTTACATAAATTCAAAAGAAGGTTGAGGAACGCTCCTAAATTTATTATCTCATAAGGCTGGAGTGAGTTATAAGCTTGGAAAATCTGTTTTCCTAAACTGGCTTCTTCTATTCGTAATTTATCATAATATTTCAATTCTACCTGTATGGTGCTGATGTCATTTTCACCATTCACGTTAGTACCAATGCTCTCACTGATAGGGACAAACCAAATAACAAAGGATCAAAGTCTCAGAAACGATCCAGGAGAGAAAGGAGGAGGCTTTGTGAAAAAAGTTCCGAGACATTTTGGAGGAATATGAATGTTTTGGAGTGTAGTATGATTCTGTAGTCAGATTTCAAAGGTAAAGAGCATGTCTTCTATTCATCAAAACTCAAACGAAATGGCTGGGTTTTTCATTACATTTTGGGGCCCAGACTTAATGCCAAAACCTAATGTGCATTTATCAAAAGAAAAGAGAAATTTTTCCTTTGTTTTATGTAACTGATCTGTGGCCCTGTCCAGTGAGATGAACAGCTTTTACTAAGAACATATCAGGGGGAGATTTTAGGGAAATGCAAACAAGTCAGAATAGAAATCATTCTACAGATAGAAACAATAGAGAATATAATTGAGCAATGGTACAATAAGGGAGCAAACCCAGGTTATGAGATGCCATATACATGATTTTTCTATGCAGCATATACTGCTGAAAATTAAGTCAAAATATTTATGATGAATTCATTTATATTATTAGTTTGTCTTATGATACTCACTTAAAGTCAGAAAAACTTAATAACAGGTAGACAAAGTCAATAGTGATACAATTGTTGACTTTTCTTCTTTTATGTTACACATCCATTGATAGGCAATGCTCTTAGTCCTACATTCTCAAAAATCATGTAATCTCTGATCTTCAGTTGCTACCTTTTGTTATTTTCAAGCCTAACTTTGTATACAAGTCCCCATCCCACATCTTCAGGTAACTCTCAGTAATATCAGATAAAAGGGTTCCTTTGGTTTTGGACTGCATCAACAAAAGCAGCCTTCCTCAAAGCTGGTCAAGTGACTTTCTTTGCTCTTTTTCCCACAAACTAATTTTCTTTGCTCCAGTGATCAATAAAGTTAAACTCAAAGTTTCATGACAAGAAAAATTGGATGAAAGTTATCTTCTCATCCTAGGTATATTGTTTCAATTTGGTGAGGAGCACTGGGGAGAGCAAGTTTGTGACTTTTTTTTTTTTTTTTTTTTTTTTTTTGAGGTGGAGTCTCGCTCTATCACCCCAGTGGGAATGCAATGATGCGATCTCAGCTCACTGCAACCTCTGCCTCCTGGGTTCAAGCAATTCTCCTGCCTCAGCCTCCTGAGTAGCTGAGATTATAGGTGCCCACCACCACGCCCGGCTAATTTTTTGTGTTTTTAGTAGCGACAGAGTTTCACCATGTTGGTCAGACTGGTCTTGAACTCCTGATCTTGTGATCTGCCTGCCTCGGCCTCCGAAAGTGCTGGGATTACAAGCATGAGCCACCACACCCGGCATCTTTTTAAAACATCATCCACACAGAAATCAGTACTTTGAGGCATGAATCCACCGGGAATGCAAGCACTGTTTGTTTTGTTCAATAGGGTACCTGCAGTATCTAGAACTGTATTGCTATGGTTTGAGTTTTTCCTCTCCAAAATTCATGTTGAAATTTGATCCCCGGTGTGGAGGTGTTGGGAGGTAGGGCCTAATTGGAGGTGTTTGGGTCATGAGGGTGGATCACTCATGAATAAATTAATATCCTCCTACGGGAGCAAGTGAGTTCTCACTCTCATGCTTCTGGATTACTTAGTGGAGAGAGAGTTGTTATAAAAGTGAGTTCAGCTTCCAAAACTTTTGCTTCCTCTATCACCATATGATCTCTTTGCACACCTGCTCACTTTCCTGCTTCCCCATCATGTTTTGACCCAATGCTTGCCCCTCCCCACAAGCTGGCCAGATGTGGTGCTATACTCTTGAACTACTGCAGCCTGTGGATTCATAAGCTAAATAAACCTCTTATCTTTATAGATTACTTAGCCTCGGGTATTCTCTGATAGCAACACGAAACGGACTAAGACAAGTGCCTCGCTTATAGTAGGTGCTCAATAAATTCTTGTTACATAAACAAATTAATTCTAAGAGAAACTCCAAAGAGATCAAAAGGTCAGTACCCTCATGACCTTAGAGCTTAAACCTCTTTTCTCATTATAATTTCCACCACCTAGCATTTGATCATGAGTGCCCTGGAATTGATCCATCCTTATCAGCCCTCTTCCTTCTTGGGTGTTAAATGACAACAAGGCTCTTGCCATTCCCTGCTATTTCAGCCATATCCTTTCAGGTCTGCATCTTAGATCTTGTCATCATCTCAAATTCTTTTACTTTCAAAATCCTCATTCATGAGTTCGTTTTCTCCCAACTTGCTTTTCAGTCACTTCCGCTATGACAGCTTTTCAGCTTCATCAGGACCGCTAGTACCCTGGACCACCTGCATTTCCAAATCCATCCATCCCTTTATTCAGTTCCTTCCATATACAGCTTCAACTCCTACTTTCTGTTTTATTTTTGCCTACTGCCAAGCAACCAAGAGATGCTACAAAAAATATTACATGATAGGGTAAATATAATCCATTAAAAATATATGGTCACCCAATTTAAACAGACTCATAACCTTGCCAGGCAATTCTACTACACTCTTGGTACCTGAAATGTGACCTGAAGACCAACAACATTGGTATCATCTAGGATCTCAAAAGAAATGAAGAATCTTGGGTCTTATCTCAGATCTAATAAATCAGGATAGAAATTTTAAACAAGATCCTCAGCTGATTCACATGCATAGGAAAGTTTCAAAGCACTATACTAGACCATCTATTTTCTTTTTCTCTTATGTAATCAAGATCTTCATCTCAACTGGATTCTTCCCATAGAAAGAAGTCATTCTCAATGCCTATAACTACACATCTCCCTTGAACTACAGTTCTTCCTCTTCCGTCATTTATGGCCCGCTTACTCAAAAGAGATGTGTATAATCACCACCACCATTTCTTCCTCTAACACTCTTCTGAAGCAAATTCCTGTCTGGCTCCAATTCTTATCACTTTATGGAAACAACTTTTGATAAGTTTGCTGGTAACATCCATGTCACAGAACCTAATGCATGTTTATCAGCTTTTATCTTACTTGATCTCTGATGAGCATTTTGACATTGTTAATGTTTCCTTCCTTTTCTAATAGCTGTCTTCCCTTCACTGTTACATCAAACACTCTGTTTTCTTTCTACCTATGTAGTCACACATTCTTTCTCTGTCTCTTTCATAGGCTCACTGCCAGCCCCTCAACATTGTATTTTAATATCTAGCAGAGTTCCTGACACCAAATAGTAACTCAATAAATAACTATTGGATGAATGAATGAATAAATGTGTTCTGTATTGAAGAAATGCCTATTGTACTCCAGAGGCCAACTTTCTATTTGCTATTTGTCTCTACTAGTCAGTTCGAAACATAGCCCTCTGCTGTTGTGTATTAACCTTAAATCTTCTCTATTTCTTGTCTTTTTAATTAGGTATTACATTTCTTAAGGGAATGCACTGAGTATTACGAAACCTTATTATTTACTCTTAAAAAAACCCTTCATAACCATTAATAACATCCTTTTCTTCAGTAGCATTGATAATGCATGGAAAGAAGAGAGAGACTGAGAAGATGAACAAAGTTATTCATTTAATTTATCCAGAAAATTGTTTGAGAAATAAAAGCCATTGGCCTGTGTTGTTGAATGATACATGCTAAGCTATCTTACAGATTTCGGACCCATAGATAGTGTAATTGAAATAGATTTGAGCAAGTGTCTACCCAACCTCTTCATTTCCAAACTAGACAATGGAAACCCAGACAGACAAAATCATCTGGTACATGCAACACTTTTTGTAATATAAAATGTATGTAACAGAAACAGAGTATGAGCTTATTCTTTATTTAAAGTCTGTCTCTGAAAACCGCAATGAAAACTTTTTTCTATCAGAAATAATTCTTTGACAAGTCCAGGAAAATAAAACCAGGCAAGCAAACATATTTGGCACCCAAACTAAGTTGGACTTTCTAAAACCAGGTACATTTACCTGAAAGCTTTGGCATCTATGTAGAAAATATTTGATTTGGTAGTAGATAGTAGGAATATCCAAGTACATATGCCTATTACTTCAAATTGTTGTTTTCTCATATCCCTAATAATTAATTAAATTTACAAAGGATAACCCTATTGAAGCAATGTTTATAATTCTGCATCATTGTGAATCAGTGTCTGTCACTCTTCTGAACTGCCTGAAAGGCTGAATCATATGGAAGCAGTAAAAACTTCACCAAAAATGTTTTGGTGAGATGTTCTCACTTCATTTTCTGAAAGTATGGATCCAGTATTCAATACAATTTCCATCAATGTTGAAATTCGCCGGTGAAGGAAGAGAGAATATTACACATGTGCACTGTAACAGCCTTGCCACTGAAAAGGCAACCTGTGCCACCAGTGATATCTGCCTCCTCTGGAAGTTTGTCAGAAATGGGACCTGGAAACCTCTTCTTAAAAAGCCTTTCAGGCAATTCTTGTATGTGCAAAAGCTTTGGAAACACTGTGCCAAAACACAGGTTTTCATAAAATCAATTAGCTCACCCATGTGGAAGTTGTGCTGATTCAGATGCAGTTTTGCTAGGCAATAGGAGAAAGAAGTAGTGAAGTGAGAATCATAAACTTTAGCAGAAAGGAAAAAATTCCTTCAGCTCATCTATAGAAGAAATAGAAGCACTTTCAGAAAGCTCTATTTTTAAAAAATTAAAAATGAACCCTTCATTCAGGGCCTCCTTCCAGAAAAACACCCACACTGACCTTGGCAGTGGCATTTCCTCCTGTTCTCACCTTTAAACAGCCCAGTTGATCAGAGCTCCTCTTCCATTTGCATTGCCTCAGTGCCTGTGTTTCCATTTTACTTACTCCGTGCATTTTTAATATCCTGTGAAGCAGCTCCAGGCATGCTGAGCTGCTGCCTGCCAGTGTCCAAGGTACCAATATTCATTTTTGTGAGTGTTCTGGTTATAAAATTGCATAAGTTGTGTGTGGTCTCCCCAGCTCTATTTCCCCCAAGAGTCTTGTTATTTTTACCATATAATTTTGCACGAAAAAAGTTTTTAATTTTTCAGGAATACAAATATTGTGGATAGTGGAAATCCTAGAGCTTGTATGAAATGTGAATAATTCTGTCTACAATAATAAACTACATTGATAAAAAATCAGATCTTCCTTTTCTACTAGTCACATAGAAAGTTAATAGCTACGATAAATGACTACTAATTAATTCAAATAAATGTTACTGTTAAGTAATGTATATGTATACTCACACATTACCTGAATATAGCTTTTGAGCTTTGTTCCAAGAGCTGTAACATCAGAATGAAAAACTCAAAAGTCACTTTATTTCACATTTTGAGACACTTAGAAACACCTATTTTTTTAATCTAGATGTTTGCAAACACACAGACACAATTAAAAAAACACTTAATAGAAAAACTGATGTAATACAGTTAACAATGTCTGTTAATAAGTAGGCACCAGGAGGAATGCAGAATTTACAAATTGAGCACTCCAGGTTAAAAAATATAACTGAAATCAAAATGGAAATAGAAATAATATTCAATATTATATTTGAACCAGTCAATATCATTCAAAGAAACCTAGTCATTTAGATCTTGCACATCAGAAAATGAAGACTAAATTTTCTTAAAAGTTACTTGTTCTGGCAAGAATATACCATCTATATTTCTTTAAAATGTAATTTAAATTTTCTAATTTAAAAAGTTGTATATATTTATTGGGTATAACATGATGTTCTGAAATATGCATACATTGTTGAATGGCTCAACCAAGCTAATTAACATATGTATCATCTCACATATTTTTCATAGTGAAAACATTTAAAATCTACTCTTAGCCATTTTCAAAATACAATACAATATTATTAACTGTAGTCACCATGTTATACAATAGATTTCTTGAACTTATTCCTTCTAAGTGAAATTTTCTATCCTTTGGCCAACATCTTTCCAACCCCTGACCCCAACCACTGATAACCACCATTCTCTTCTCTAACTCTATGAGTTTAACACTTTTAGGTTCCAAATATAAATGAAATCATGTGGTGTTTGTCTTTCTGTGCCTGGCTTATTTCACTTAACACAATGTCCTCCAGGTTTCACCAATATAGTCACAAATGACAGAATTTCCTTCTTTGATAGGGCTTTTATAGTGTATAGTGAAATATACACTATTTCATTGTGTATATATGCCACATTTTCTTTATCCCTTTGTTCACTGATGTACACTTAGGCTGATTCCATATCTTGGCTATTGTGAATAATGCTTCAATGAACATGTGCGTGCCGCTATCTCTTCAAAATATGAATTACATTTTCTTTGGGTATACATTTAGTAGTGAGATTTATGATGTTAGGGATCAATTTCATTATTCTGCATGAGGATATATAGTTTTTTCCAGCACTGTTTATTGAAGAGACTGCTGTTTCCTCATTGTGTTTTTGGCACCTTTGTCAAAAATCGATTGAGCATAAATGTGTACATTTATTTTAGGGCTCTCTATTCAGTTCCATTGGTCTATGTGTGTTTTTTAAGTCAGTATCAGACTGTTTTGATTATTATAGCTTTGTAGTATATTTTGAACTCAGGTGGTATGATGCCTCCAACTTTGTTCTTTTTGCTCAAGATTGCTTTGGCTATTCACAGTCTTTTGTTGTTGCAGATGAATTATAGGATTGTTTATTTCTATTTCTGTGAAGAATGTCACTGGTATTTTGATAGGGATTGCATTGAATCTGTAGATTGCTCTGGGCAGAATGGACATTTTAACAATATTAAAGATAACTTCAGATAGTATGAACATTTTAACAATATTAATTCTTCCAGTTAAAGAATTCCCATGAACATGGGATATCTTTTCATCTATTTGTGTCTTCTTCAATATAATTCTTGTTTAATTTACTGTAAGGCTGGTCAGATTGGTAGAGTATACAATGTAATAATTTACTTGAAAAATATAAGAACCATATGTTTTAATAGATCTAACAATCCAGAAGAAAGAATTTTATGATTCATGGAATTAAGAACACTTTGGCCAGGTGCAGTGGCTCATGCCTATAATCTCAGCATTTTGGGAGGCCAAGGTGGGTGGATCACTTGAGGCCAGGAGTTCAAGACCAGCCTGGCCAACATGGCGAAACCCCGTCTCCACTAAAAATACAAAAATTAGTCAGGCATGGTGGTGTGCACCTACAATCCCAGCTACTCAGGAAGCTGAGGCACAAGAATTGCTTGAACCTGGGAGGTGGAGGTTACAGTGAGCCGAGAATGTGCCATTGCACTCCAGCCTGGGTGACAGAATCAAATTCTGTCTCAAAAAAAAAAAAAAGGAAGGTTTTGTGTTGGAGGCAACTTCAGAGACTCTCTAGTTCAACATTTTCTCCTTAAGGATTATTTAAAAATATTTCTGACAGACAGTGACCCAGCTTCTTCTTGAACACAAACACTACAGATTTGTGTGTGTGTGTGTGTGTGTGAGAGAAACTCTACTTGAGGAATGCTTCATTTCTTAGTTCTTCCTTCCATTAAGACAAAACATGACTCCTCATATCTTCTAGTTATTAATCCTAGCATTACTTCTTTTTAATGTTACGTTGATGAATCTAATCCTTTTTCCATAGATTGCTTTAAGTGTTTGAGATAATTACAATTAGATTCCTCAGCCCTTGAAAGTTTCAACTGTCCATCATCTGTCTCTATTTTTTAATTATAAATAATGTTCAGTCATCACCACCTGCTAGCACGTTTCTGAATGTGCTTCGATTTAAAGTCAATGTATTTCTAAAAATGCAACATTAGAATTAAACACAAAAATTAAAGATGTGATCTTCCTGACAGGGAGTATAAAGATTCTGTTATCTGCCTTCTTCTAGACAGTAAACTTCCACCCAAGCTGTTTAGTGTTAGCTATTTTTAAAATTACCATATTATAATACTATTAATAAGTTCCTTATAGTTATCTAAAACCTCCAGGATTATTACTAAATTATTATAAATTATTACTATGCTGCTACCTTGCTGATACTGTATAAGTTAATAGCCATTTGTAAGGCTATTAAGGATATTGAGACTGTCTTCTCACCCCCCACCCTCCCCTCAAAAAAGCTGGAAGTGGTTCATTAAGAAAACTTATTTTGGGCTGATTCTCTTCCCCACATTTTTTCTTCGAACGGGGCAATGTAGACAGTCATGTTTTTTCCCACTATATAATTATTTCATGCACATTACTTTACCTGGCCTACAGAGATATCCGTGAGGATCTTTACTAAAATATTTGTATAAATAAGCATTTTAAACATTTGTTCAATCTATCAATGTAGTATTACTTGAAAGAAAAGAAAATGGGAAGGAAGGAAGGAAGGAAGGAAGGAAGGAAGGAAGGAAGGAAGGAAGGAAGGAAGGGCAGGAGGCAAGAAAAAAGGAGGAAGTGTCAAGTTTCAAAAGATTTGATCTTAGCAAATCCTCGGCCTCTAAAGATGCTTGCTTTCTAAGTGTTCGTTAAATAGGCAGTAATAAAAAAAAAAAGTTAAAGCAAACACATAAACAAAAAACAAAGAAAACAAATAAAAAGTTAGTACTTTTTATAAAGCATCACATTTCCAGATTTATAACTTTGGTTAAAAACTTTGCATTCTTGTTTAATTCATTATCAATTTCTATACTCAAAGAAGTATAGCCTTTGAGAAAAAGGATACAGAAGTCACAGACAAAGGTAAACCTCCTAGGATCACCACTTGAAAAAGAAAGCCAAGCCCTCACCCCAAAATTCATTTGACCACCACTTTTGGACAGGGAACTGAACTGAAGAAGTGACTAACATGGCAGTAGGCAGAAATACATTAGCAAGCAGAACTATTTGCACATCGTATATAGCCAATTCGTTCATAGTCTGAATAGCACTTTTTGAAGAAGAACAAGTCACAGTATCATGATCTTTTCTTTAGATCTTTCATTTATCATTTTTGCCTTGGGACAATCTGAGCTAATCCTCAATCAAGGCCACAATGTTAGATGATGGTTGTAATTTTATTTCTCAAGTAAAATTTCAAATACCTAACATATATTATATTTAGGATTATTAAGGAGATATAAAACAGCATTTAGGTCTTGTTATCTGATTCTACATGTGATTCTTAAAGAGACCAGCTTTGCTGCCCAAGGGAGGAAAGTGTTTTATTACTTAGCAGAGAAAATTCAACTTTGAGTCTTCTCAGGGCAAAATCAAGTTTAGGGTCATATAGTCATGGGAGATTGGTTGATGGTCAAGAAGGCTTTCAAAGCTTTAGAATTATGTAGAGAGTGTGTTGACTTGTGTGAATTGAAAAATACCAGGACACAGATTATAGATAAAATATAGTAGCAAAATGATGGTTAAGAACTTGTACTATAAAGTTAGACTATCTCATTTTAAATCAGAGCTTCACTGCTTACTTTGTCACACTAGGCAGGTTATTTTACAATCTCTATGCCTAAATATACTAACGTGCAAAATGGGATATAATAATGCTACCAACCTCATGTATTGTTTGGGGGATTAAAATGATTTAATGCACATAAAGTACTTAAACAGTATCTAGTATATCATAAACATTCAATAATTGTAAGCTATATTCATACAATTTTAACCATGTAACTTATACTTTTAAAAAGAGTTGACAGAAGGACATATAAATCTGTGTACAATGTTGCACTGTCTACAAGTTACAATTGTTTATTGAATGGCTTTTGTAATTGTGTATAAAAGCACATGTTGCTTTTATAATCGTGGTAGGTTAGATGGGTAGGTATTTAGCAAAAATGTTTGTCATTCTTCTTTACTCCAGAGTTTTGTCTTTGGGGTTATATGTGTATTAAGATGATATTTAATGATCGGCTTTGTCAGTGGTAACTAGGCACAACAACAGAACAGAAAAAAAAAAAAAAAAACCGCTTATGCAACTCGAACTCACATGAGACTGATTTGTGTCAAAGAACCAACAGAGTAATTTATGAGGCTCTGACTGCCAAACAGACTGATATTCATGTTGGCTATTCAACACATTCTCTTCTTAGTAGAGGATTTACTCCAGAAATCAAAGGAAGATCAAGCTGCCTAGTGAGTAAGAACTGGGAAGAAATCTACAGAAATAGCCCTGCTCACGCAACCAGAGGTTCTACCAGTTAGTCAGGATACTTGCTTCCCTGAAGGGCCATGAAGACATACTCCTTCCATCTTTTCCAAGTTTTCTTTTCGGTTACTGGATAATATCAACATCAGTGTTTTCTGTTTACTTCAGAGAGAATAGCTCTAAATCATTTGTCTTCAATTGCAATTGACCTCCTATCAAGAAAGCTGTGACTCTACCTCTTAAGACACTAATGGAACCCTTGGTTCACCATGATTCTCAAAGAGTAAAGATAATGTCTCTAAAGAAATTAGCCTGTCCCATTCATCATTTGCTATGCTATGCCATAAGATGTATCACTAAATGTCTTTACACATAATCACAAAATAGAGAATTAAAGATATCTCTAACAAAGATATACAAGTGCACACGGATGGAAATGCTTATAAAGTGATGAATTCAACAACAATCTCAGTATATCTGAGTAAATCTGAGTACCTTCATTATTTCCAGAAGCTTCATCTTAAATTCTGCAGATGCATAAAAATTTATTCTGAAATCTGAAGGCATTGAATTCACCTCATGAACTCACCCTACCTTCATTCCATCACAGACCACGGACTGAACAGCTCATCCTTCTAAAAGATAAGAATCTGAAAACCCATACACTTGATAGGAGAAAGGTACAAATGAGATGCATGGAAAAATATGTCCACAGACAAATTAACTGACCAAAATACAATGGGAGGAGAGAGAGGTTAACAGTGGCCCAGTGAGATTTCAGCCTCAACAGTGTTAGACAGTATACTGAAATATTACAACAATGGTATGGCTTATGCTGAATCACAAGAAAAAGAATATCTGAGTAATTATTCTGAATGCTCTTCATTTTAAAAAATTACATGCAGATACATTCAGAAAATTCTGGAAAATCAACGCTATTTTTGTATGTTTGTAAATATTTCCCAAAATATCAATCTCCAGGATGTATGCTCTTCTCATTTTTGATTTGGTTCAATA
This sequence comes from Piliocolobus tephrosceles, assembly GCF_002776525.5. NCBI lineage: Eukaryota > Metazoa > Chordata > Mammalia > Primates > Cercopithecidae > Piliocolobus > Piliocolobus tephrosceles. The sequence goes on along the minus strand of NC_045449.1, from coordinate 63,424,975 downwards.
TGCCAGTCACACTTCAACCAAAGCTGTTTGCATATTACACAAATAAATCTTAATACCCCCCCCCCACACACTTGCATTTGAGAAAATGTTCAAATACCAAATGAAGCCAACTGTTACATAACAACATAACAAATCATAATGTTTGTTAACTAACTTTTAAATTGAGCTGCTGTTTTTCCCCTCTAAGCCAAATGAGTTCCCTGTGTCATTATTTTGCATATGCTTGAGAAACACATTGTGTAATGTCTTAAAAAAATGTGGCTGAAGGTTTTTAAATTCTTAATTTAAAAAAAAAACTAGTGACACTACTGGAGAAATAAACATGATGTCTAGGAACGGACTCTTTTAACAAGTATGCGGAAGAATTTTCAAGTTGCCGTAAGTGATTCAAAATTCTCAACTTACATAACACGGATCACTTTGCAAAAAGTTTAGGAAACATAACACATTCAGCTTTGGACATTTCACAAGGCAAAATGTCAGATCCCCTCAAACCAAATATGATAAATGCAAGCACTTTATTTTCCATAGATCATAATACAAAACAGTTCACAGAGTTCAAAGGGAAACTAAGGGTCCCAGTGTTTTTGTGTGTAATGGGCCAGATGCTGCTTCTGTGCCCAATTTTGGGGCAACTTCTCCGAGGGATTTTTATGCAATTCTCTAAACTGGATGAATATTCGTTCTCCTAGGCTCTCACACCAGTTTCTTTCTCCAGGGGTAAAAAATATTTTTTGTGTGCCTACTCGTATACTTCATCTCTTCCTTAGTAGATGGGATACTTTTAACAACTGAAACCCTGTCCTATTCATTTATAACAAAGCTTCTCAGAGGTTTTCCATTGGCAGAGATATTCAGTAGTTTAACTTTCAACCCCCCAGCCACCTCGTGCTTCATTTTATTCCTCTCTCATTTAGATATCTTTGTACTTCCTGCTGCTCTTCTCCAAAAGACTGCTCATTTCCCACAGTCTATTAGCCTCATTCACACACATACTCTACTCAAGCACTTCTCATGTTTATGGTACTTTGTTCATACTTCTGTCTCCCCGTCTCCAATTTGTTAGCTCATTGATGATCGAAAACAAATAAAATTGTATTTCTCTTTACCTAGGGCCAGGTGCATAGTGGTCATTCAATAAGAAAACAAGTTATGATAATGGTTAAGAAATCAGACTCTGGGATCAGACTGGACATGTAAAACTCCAGGATTTGCCCATTCTAGTGGTATGAACTGGAGCATTTAAAAAATTTCACCAAGCCTGTTTCCTCATCTATAAAATGGGGCAAGTTACAGAGCCTACCTCATAGAGTTGTTGGGAAAATACAATGAGAAGAAATAAAGCAGTTAGGAAATACACAATGACTCTTAGATGTTAATATATTCGTGGAATTAAATGTAATTTCATAACCTCTGCCAAATCACCTATACTCTAGGATGCTATATCCTCAATAAAAAATAACAATACGAAGGGTATAAAAAACTTTTATTTTTCTGCTATTATAAAAAAATTAAAATGTTATTAGCTAGAAGACAGGATCAGCTACTAAGTAGTTAATGCATGTTTAAAATGCTTTCAGCCGGGCACAGTGGCTCTTGCCTGTAATCCCAGCACTTTGGGAGCCTGAGGCAGGCAGATTCCTTCAGCCCAGGAGTTTGAGACCAGCCCAGGCAACCTGGTGAAACCTCATCTTTACAAAAGATGCAAAAAAATAGCCAGGCATGGTGGCGCAAACCTGTAATCCCAACCACGCAAGAGGCTGAGGTGGGAGGATCTCTTGAGCCTGGGAAGTCAAGGCAGCCGTGAGCTAAAATCATGCCACTGCACTCCAGCCTAGGCAACACCCTGCCTCTCTCCCTGTCTCTCTCTCTCTCTCACACACACACACACACAAACTCTCTCTCTATATATATATATATATACATGCTTTCTATTTCAAATATTTTAATTAAGACAAATTCTTTCCTTCAAATTTGCCTTAAAAAAGAAAGAAAAATATATTAAACCAAAATAACATAAGAAGTCCATTTTAAAGCTGTATCTTACATCTCTGTTTTTACCATGAAGGAATAACTGGCACCAGATTGATCTTCCCATCATAGAAAACTAGAAAGTAAAAAAAAAAATGTATTTGTAAAATGGCTTTCAAACATTTGGCAGCTGGCTGGGAAGGACTGTGGTCTTCAAGAGAAGAGAAACAAATGAAATGATTTCTCTGATCATCCTGGCTTTCTATCTTGAAGGCTTTACTGAAAACCAGCACACAGCTCAGATACTCAGGGCATGACATTCTCCATAAGCTGGAGAGAAATGGTAAGAGGGAAGGGAGGGAAAAGGAGCGGGAGGGAGGGAGAGAGGGAGGGAGAGAGAGAGAGACAGAGATCTTGGAACTCAGGAAAGCAAAAGCAGCTAGAATTTGTGGAGCTATGTACCTGAGAATACTATTTAGGAAAATACCTCCAGAAATCTTCGTAAATGTCTTTTTAAGTCTTTGGCTGAACTCTAACCTGCACGTGCATAGGGTGAGACTCTATAAGATTGGATAAAAAACAAGCAGCTGGAAAAGAACAGTTATTTCTGGAGCTTACCAAGCAGGAGATATTTTTGTTCGAACCAATCAGTGTAAAGGAATCTTGTTGATCACTAGGGCATTCAGTGGACATCTATGAAAGACTATGTTTCAGAGGAGAACTAAATTAAGCCTACACTCAACTCTACATAAAGTAATAATATAAAGCATGTAGAATAGTATTACAAAAATTCAAGGACCAAACATACAGAAAAATCTGCAGACTCAGAATAAGCGAAGATTTCTTAGCTAGGGCATAAAATGAATAGTATCAATTAGACTTCATCAAAATTTAGAATTTCTGCTCTTGAAAAGACACTGTGAAGAAAGTAAATGGCAATTTAGAGACTAGAATAATTTTCAGTATATCAACAGAGAGGTGGAATACAGAGACTAGATAATCTTTAGAAGACTTATATCCAGAATGCATATATTTATATGTATATATTGTCAAATATTACAAATGGCTCATTAAAAAATAGGTCAAAGATTTGAACAGAATATTTCACAAAAGAAGATAAAGGAATAGCCAAAAAGCACATGTTCAATATCATTAGCTATCAGGAAAACACAAATTAAACCAACAATGATACTTCACACATGTATAATTGCTAAACTGAGAATCTTGAGTGTTAGCAAGCGTATGGAGTCACCCAAACTTTGCTCTATTGCTAGTGGGAGTGGAAAAATGGTAAAATCATTTTGGAAAGCAGTTTGACAAGTTCCTGTAAAGACGTACATCTATGCATTTACCATATGACTTGGTAATTTTAATCCTAGAGAAACAGAAACCTTTGTCTACACAAAGAAATGTAATTCAATGTTTATAGAAGATTTAAATATAATAGTCAAAAGTCTGCAAACAGAAAATGTTCCACCTCAAGGGAATAAATGGCAAATTGTGGATATTCATGACATGGAATACTAGTCAGCAGGAAAAAAGGAACAAGCTACTCTTATGTGCATGTATCTTGTACAGGAATGAATCTCAGAAATATGCTGAGCAAAAGAAGACAGACGCAAAAGAGTACATACTATATGATTCTATTATATGACCTTAGAACAGGCCAAATTAATCTAAAGTTATGTAAATTAAGCCTCTGATTGCTAAAGGAGGGAGACTGCAAACAGGCAGAAAGAAACTATTTGCAGTGACAAAAATGTTCTGTACCTTGATTTGGAAGGTGGTTACACAGATGTATATACTTGTCAAGTTGAACTAAACATTTAAAAGGGATACATATGATGATGTGCAGAATTGTACATTGTATTTATCTATAAGCTATAGTTCAATAACATTAACATTTAAGTTTTCATGCAGAAAATCCTCTTGTGTGAATGAAATAATCCTCTTGTATGAATAAAGAAAAAAAGGATGAATAAGATTTTCTTCAATTTATCTTTTTTCTTTTTCTACAAAAGATGCATTATATCATAGCCATTTAATACAAAGCTTTAGGAGTGCAAAAAACCTGTGGTGAAATCCTAGCCTTGTACCTTACTAGATATAGGCCTTTGGCCAAGTTACTTTACCTCCCTATGCCTCTGCTTTCTCATCTGTAAAATGTGAATATTACTTCCTGGGAGAATTACTGTAAAACTTCATAGAGACAATGCCTCCAAAGCATTAAGCACAATGCTTGCATATAAGTACTCTTTACCTATAAGACATTGTTATTTTAAATGTCATTATTAGTAATTTCATCATAGCATGATTACAGGAGGAACTTATAAATAAGCATATACATCGAGTGTATTTATCAAGCCACAGTAAATAACAATGACTTGAATTTAGAATTATAGAAATAACTAGAAGCTTAAGCAATAGCTCAAACTTTTAATATCACTTATATGCCCCCAATGAAATTACTATTATTGCAGGAGGAAGATGGATTTTGATTTTTGAACGTGCAAGAATTACTCAGCAGCTCAGTAAAACGAAACATAGAACTTTGTCTCCAGCGGAGGACGTCCCTGTTGCTAACTAGCATTTTCACACCTTGATAGCTACAGTGTCTAAAGGCTCTTTCTTAGATCGTTGTATTAATGTTGCTGGCTTAGATGTCAATTCAATACATGGCATGGAAAAACATTGTCCAAGGCAGCATTTCTTACCCGTGGGAGTCTATAAAGCCCTGGGCTTTTCAGGAGTTCTGCTACTTACCTAAAACTGTAGGCAAAGCTGGGCAAATGTATTTATGAACATATTTTGAGGATGTGGTTGTAAGTCAGACATTTAAAAGAGTCTATGAACCGAGCAAAGATAACTTAAAGCATACTTGAGAAACAAACACATTAGTAGCCCTGAAGGTTCCCCAGAAAATATCCAGGAAATGTCTGAACACCACTATTGTTTTCCTATTTTTAAAAATGGAATTTCATTTGCTATAGTAAAGTGTCTTGGAAATTCCCTTGTTGTTGATGATACTAGATTAGTCCATGTGACTGAGTGGTCATATGAAGGGTAGCCCCAGATTAAAAGCATTGCACAGAACAAGCTGATAGGAAAGGAATTCTATTTTTAGCCTCCAGCTTTGTCATATGTCTAATTTTCCCTGTGGTTACAGTGGCCCATTGCCAGTGTCCTCTGAGGATGACTGGGCTGAGGAAAATAGGGATCCACTTCCTACTGCCGACCACCAACAAAGGCAGGATATATTGGAAATCCTGGCATGAGATGCTATTCTTTATATGAATATTATTATGTTATTTCATTATTTTTCAGGTGCTGAAGGGCAAAGTCTATTTTTGAAACACAGAGGAAGAAAAACAGAAATCTCATATTCTACAAATTTGTAGATTTCAGAACCCAAACAGGACTGCCTAACGTGCTTTCTCCTTCCCCTTGGGGGTGGAGGAGGTGTTTTGAAAGGTTGTCCCGGCATGCTCTAGGCTCCTGGAAAGTTTAATGACATAATGGGCACCTGTACCTTCATAGGGTTTATCTACCACCCTGTGAAAGTTGTCAGAAGCAAAATGGAATCAATAATGTTCAGAAAATCCTGACAGATAGGGCCAGGGAAGGCCATGAAGAGAGGATTCTCACACTTGTATGCTTGATAACAACAACAAAAATGAGACAATCCACAACCTTACACAAAGATCATAATAACTTTACACAAAATATACTTCTGCCAGGACATCTGCCCAGCAACTACCTCCCTAACCTCGACAATCATCACTCTTGTTATTGATCTTTGTTACAAAGGATAATTATTTCAAAACTATTACGTAATACTCCTGAGTTGTTTCCTTTAAAAACCTTTGTCTTCCTTTACCTCCCTGAATATGCACATGTTTACTATGGCATGTATATATTCCCATTGCAGTGTTTTCTTCCCAAATAAATAGGTTTTCTTTCAGAAAGCCTGTGTTTGTTATTTAGGTTGGCAATCCCTTCGAATGCATATATCTTACCAAGACTTCCAAATAGATTTTCCATTTCCTGTTCATCCATTCCAATAATACAGTATCACCCATACAGCTGACCAGTGTAATGTGCTGCAAAATACCAAGATGATCCACATCCCTTCAGACGTTATTCTGATTATGGAAGAAAAATTGGTATGGCCTTGGGACAAGACTATAAATATATGCTGTTTTCTATCTCATGCAAATTTGATTGTGTACTGTTTCTTGTTGTCCTTCCTAAGAGTGATGGAAAAAAATGTATTAAGTCAATGGTCACATACTCTTTACCAGAGGCCATGTCAATCTGCTCTAGCAAAGATACAGTATATACCACCACAGTCGCAATCAAGAGGCTTCTAGCTGATGGAGTCTGTGATATCCCATTGTCATTCAACAGAGTCTCCGTAGCATAGAAGCAGGCCGTAGACTGGTGAGTTAAACAGAGACATGATGGGGATTATCATTCTTGCAGCTTTTAGCTCTTTAAAGTTGGCATCAATTCTGTCATTCCCTCTGGAATTCAGGAGCATTATTTTTCATTTACGTAGAGTAACATCTAACATCTACTGCTTTGGGTAGACAGATCTGAGTTTTTACACACACATAAATTTTTGTAACTACACTGTATGTAGGATACAGGATGATTTCAACACACCCCAAAGAATTCTCTTGTGCCATCTCTTTCATTCCAATCCCCCACAACATGCACACAGATACACGTAGACACATATCTAACCTCTAACCTCTGGCAATCACTGAGCTATTCTCTCTCTTGCCTTTTGCAGAATGCCATGTAAATATAATCATACACAAGTAATTTTTTGAAACTGGATTCTTTCGCTTAATAAAATGCATTTGAAATTAATCCAAATTGCATATAACAATCATTCATTCCTTTTTCATTGCTGAGTAGTATTCCACTGTGCAGATGCACCATAGTTTATCTATTCATCTACTGAAGGACCAGATTATTTCGAGTTTGGGAAAATTATATATTTTAGAGCTGTTGTAAGTATTTATGTACTGATTTTTATGTGAATGGATTTAAAAAACTTTCTGGGTTAGTGTATTTATCATCAATTGCTATGTAACAAATTATACCAAAACTCCACAGCTTAAAACAATATGAATTTATTTCTCTTCATTTCTTTGAGTCAGGAGTCTGGGCATGGGATGGCTGTGTCTTCTACTTCAAATCCCTCACAGGATGCAATCAAGTTTTGTCAGCTGGCCTAGGGGAGGATTCAAATCTTAGGTCTTCCACGGTGGTTAATAAGACTGTTCCATGTGGATTTGGACTGTCTGAACCCATGCAACATTGTCAGTGGTAGGTTTTCTGACCTTTAATTGCATATCCAATTGGCATGTCCACTTCTCTGAACCTTTTGAACCTTTCCTCTACCATTTGCCATGGCAATCCTGGAATTGCTACTTCACTTAGTAGTAGCTATCACCTTCTACTTGTTTTCTTTCCTTTCTTACTTCCTTTTTTTGTTTGTTTGAGACAGAGCCTCACTCTGTCACCCAAGCTTGAGTGCAATGGCACCATCTCGGCTCACTGAAACCTCCGCCTCCCAGGTTCAAGCGATTCTCGTGTCTCAGCCTCCCCAGTAGCTGGGATTATAGGCATACACCACCACACTGGCTAATTTTTTTGTGTGTATTTTTAGTAGAGACAAGGATTTACCGTGTTGGCCAAGCTGGTCTCGAACTCCTGACCTCAAGTGATCTGCCAGCCTCGGCCTCCCAAAGTGCTGGGATTATAGGCATGAGCCACTATGCCCAGCTTCCTTTTACTTGTTTTCAAAATTCATTCTAGCAGCATATTAGTACCATCTGCCAGGGTTGCTACCAAGGTATAAAATCCTACACTATAGGAGGGAGCTCCTTTATCAACACACTCTACTTCATCCAACTTTACATATTATCCTCGTTGATCCACTACCCTCAAAGATCCAGCCCCAGGTATACTACCCTGGCTAGGTCCTGCAACTCTTTCTGTCTATAGTCAGTGTCTTCCTTAACTAATGTATCACTTCCTTAGCTGGGCTGATGCCACACTGCATTTCAAATCTACTAGTCTATTGGCTAGCAGAAGAGGTGAGGGTATAGTCTGAGATTAATCAAATGCAGATAAACCTCGTCAGTAAAAAGTGGGCTACTTCTGCAGGGCCAGAATGTTCAAAGAGATTCAAGACTTTCATGTGCATCAGCCGAGGTATAATCTGTGGGTGGCAAGCCACCCAGGTGGCGAGGCAAGAGATCGAGGTCACGAGCTGTTCCAGTACAATAAAATATATAAAATAAGAATAGTTATACTAGATATAGATAATAGATATGATTATATATGAATATCATTAATCATTAGTTTATAGCAATTACTCTTTATTCTAATATTCTAATAATCATCGATCTACAATCATAACCTAGGAAAAGCCAGGCCATACAGAGATGGGAGTTGAGGGGACATAGTGAGAAGTGACCAGAAGACAAGAGTGTGAGTCCTCTGTCACGCCCGAACAGGGCCACCAGAGGGCACTTTGGTCTAGCAGTAACGCCAGCGTCGGGGAAGGCGCCCGTTGCCAAGCGGACTGTGGTCTAGCGGTAACGTCAGTGCCAAGGAAAAGTACCCGCTACTTAGCAGACCGGGAAAGGGAGTCCTTTCCCGGGGGAGGTTTAGAGAAGACTCTACTCCTCCACCTCTTGTGGAGGGCCTAATGTCAGGCCCACCCACAGTTATCGGGAGGCCTAACCGTCTCCCTGTGATGCCGTGCTTCAGTGGTCACACTCCTAGTCCGCTTTCATGTTCCATCCTGTACACCTGGCTCTGCCTTCTAGATAGCAGTAGCAAAATTAGTGAGAGTACTAAAAACCTCTGATATGAAGAAATAATGGCGAGTCTGTGTCTTCTCTCTCTCTGTCTCTCCGCCTCAGCTGCCAAACAGGGAAGGGCCCCCGACCAGTGGACACTTGACTCATGTGACCTTGTCAATCATTGGAGATGACTCACACTCCTTACCCTGCCCCTTTGTCTTGTATCCAATAAATAACAGTGCAGCCTGGCATTCAGGGCCACTACTGGTCTCTGTGTCTTGGTGGTAGTGGTTCCCTGGTCCCAGCTGTCTTTTCTTTTATCTGTCTTGTGTCTTTATTTCTATGATCTCTCATCTCCGCACATGGGGAGAAAAACCCACCAACCCTGTGGGGCTAGACCCTACAATAACCAATCCATGTTTCAGGGTCCCAGTCTTTCCTGATAAAGGCCCAGACAATGGCACAGTAGATCTGTTGGGATTAAGAATTTGACTTTCTCTGGAGCTTAGCTACTCTTGAAATTAAGTTCTATGTTATAATCACCTTTTTCTGTCCACTAGCTGCAGTAGATGTGAAACTTTTTATGTTGTTACAGAGACTGGCTTTCAAGCTTTACCTTTTATTGATTATTCATCACAGGCTTTTTGTCATTTTCTAATAAATTGATAACCATCATAAATAAATATCCAATTCCACAGTACTTATAATACCCTCCTCAAAATTCTAAAATGGATAAAACAGTGTTTCTCTAAGGACATTCTCTTTCACTGATTTCCCATCACAGTCAGCTTCCTAGGTCCACTTTCAGTGCAACTTCTAATACCAACTGTCATAGGTCAGGTTCACTAGGAAATAAACATTGAGATTCTGAGGTTTATGTGTTACAAGTTCATTAGAGAATAAGGAAAGTAGGATTTGAGAAAGATAGGTGTTTAACTATGATGCAATGCAAGAGATGCCTCAACCAATCCAATCGGGGGTTTTAGAACTTGGAGAGTTCTTCAGAGTGATCCCCATGGAGCAAGGGGACAGAGCTTTGTACTCCTACCTCAACCAGTCATTGGATATGGACCAACCACAGGGATGGAGCATAACCTGGGGTGAGACAGTTTCCTTACACTGAGGACGGTTTCTAGAGAATACCTAAGCTGCTAGCCATTAATGGGCAACACCTCTAGCAGCTAGAATAATGAGTTCCTTGGTTCTGAAGCGGGGATCTGGGCAGCGTTTACTAAAAGGCATAATCCCAAATTGTTTTAAGTACTTATAACTTACGCAGATGGAGTTAAAGAATGTAACAGAGAGCCTTATTTCCATTGGAGATTTGGGATTTCCCCTTGACAGTAGGCATTTAAACTAGGGAGCAGGGGTGTTGAAGGTAAAGCATGTGTGAAAGTCCTGGGGTAAGAAGAGCTGGGCAACTTAAAATCTAAGATTTCTGGAGCACTGATTTCAATTGGGATAGGATGAGAGTAAAGATGTAGGAAGGTCAAGGTCACGTGGAAATTCATAGACCGCTTAAGGGATTTTGGATTTTATCAATGGCAATAAACTACTGAAGAGATTAAAGCAAGAAAGTGTCATTATTATTGTTACTGCAGTTAGAAAAACTCACCTTAGCTAGCTATTGTGTGCCAAATGAATTATAGAGGAGCAGAAATAGGAGTTAGAGAACTAAGAGAGTTTGTAATAACCCAAGTTAGAGATGTTGATTTAGTGTGACAGAAATAAGTTTAGGAATAAGTGGACTGAGTTGATACGGATTTTGGAAGAAGACTTGCTGGGACTTGTTGCTTAACTACAAACGGAGAGTAAGAGAATGAACCTTGTTAGGAATGATCTCTTCCTAGTCTCTTCCTCCTCTTCCCAGTCTCTTCCTCCTCTGAAGCAAAAGAGAATGAGGAGAAATGACCTATAATATGAACTAAAAATAAAGAATTTTATATCATGTATTCCCTCATAAAGATACTAGATTGGTACCAAGAAAGAAGCAACATAGTTTAAGAACATTTGTTTTTTTCTAGACTCAAATCGTCTGGGCAGAAAAGAAAAATATTTTGTCTAGTCAAGCCACAAACTGTTTCCCCTTCATTTTTGAAAAAACATTTAGCAAATCCATGAGTTTTTCCTTATCTGCTGGTTTCTTAAGGACTAGGTTTGGAGTCTTACTGTAGGTGGCCTGTAGAGAGATTTTATGAACAAACATGATCCCTGCCCTCCAGAAGCTTATTAGAGAAATTAAGTCATCCATACGCTGTATTTGTGGTGAGTATCCTGGAGGAGGAAAAGAGGGAAGGCATGGGCTCTCCTTATAGCTATCACTCCCATGTTTATTTCCTCCTTTCTATTTTTTTTTTAACAGAGGAGATAAAAATGTTTTTTAGTAAAAGAAAAATTGCTAAAAGGCCATACTGGAAAGTACATAGAAAAAAATGTGGCTTTAATGGCAACCAAAACTATCAAGTCCAAAGACTACACTAGTGTTACAGGATTCTTGGGGTGTCACTTTTTTGGCCAGCAACCTCTGTGGCCAGTGGCACCTTGGCCCGGGTTTTTCTCGGGCCTGCTGGGCTCATTCTGCCCACTTAGCCTGGTGGGCTGTGCTAAGCTCATGCTACCAGCCTGGATCCCACACCTGCCAAGGACGAGTCAACCATAGAGCGGCGAGGGGTGTGTGAGTGAGCATGGACTCTGGCCACTGCATAATCAGACATGCCAGGTGCTACAGTGGGGTGGGCAGCTCCAGGTACTGGCATGGGTGCCAGCTCTCTGTGAGGCTGTGGCTGGATCAGACACACTGCAAACAGCTTCCACAGCTAGCACCAGGGAACGTGGTGGTGGCCAGAAGCTTGGAGATGCCAGGAACCACAGGACTCCAAAGAGGGAGTCACTGCTCTGGGGAGTTCCCAGGTCTGGGCTTCCCAAAGGGCCACAGATCTTCTTTCTCTTTACCCACAATGTGGTAAGCAAGGGACATATTTCAACCATGTTTGTGTTTAGCTCCTTTAGTCTCACCATTCAATGGGTTCTGAGTTCTTGTCCTGTGACCCTGAAGAATGAGGTATGTGGAGAAGTGGAGGGTGATCAAGGTGAAGAGGACCTTGTTAAGTGATAGAAAAGCTCAGTGGAGACCTGCAGTGAGTAGCTCCTTTCGGTAGCCAGGGTGTCCCAATAAGTGTTCAGCTCCTAGCAGAGAAGAGACCCTGAAGTAGGAAGCTCCTCTCTGCAGGCAGGTCATCCTGTTATCTCTGCGGCTCTCAGCAGAGAGGAGGCCCTGGAGAGGGTAGCTCCTGTCTGCAGCTGGTCAGCCTGACATCTCTGCAACTCTTAGCAGAGAGGAGGCCCTGAAATGTGCAGCTCCTCTCTGTAGCTGATCATCCCAATGTCTGCTCAGCTCTGGCTGAGCCTGGAGCTTTTATGGGTCTCAGATGGGAGAAAGTACATGCCAGTTGGTCCATGAGCGGCCATAGGCAGGGCCAGAAAAGGTACCACAAGCTCCTACTCCAGTCCGCAGAACTGGCAACCCAGCCCCCAGTCTTGCAGCCCTCCGTGGCCTGAAGGTGAGGCCTCACCAGGGACCCACCCCCTTCCACCCAGAAACCTGTTGGCCTCCTGCTGCTGTTCATGGTACCCAGGATGTAGGTGCCAAGGGGTGCCTGAAGGCCAGCAGCAAGCTGCTCTCAGCGCCCCCTAAGCTTCCTCCCATGCCCGTTGGTGCCCAAAGTTGGCACTGTTGGGCCGAGGTGGCAGGGAGCTGGTATATCAGCACTGCCCCAAGTGTGTGCACACCCAGCCAGGCTGCAACAGTGCCCGAATACAACCTTGACTTTGCTTCAAAATTGGAGTTGGGGCCAACAGCAGGAAAAACCAGGCAGTGGGATCAGACACTTCCGAGCCTGCGAGTGAAGTGCTTTCCCAGGCCCCTAAGAGTACAAAGATACCTGGGTTCACAGTCATGGTTTGGGCAGGTGCTGCTGTGCAGGAGTGGGGTGGTGGGTGGCTGGAGTGGGACCCTGCCTGCTCCATGGAGGTGAAGGCCTGGGTCTGCAGCCATGACTTGGGTGGCTGCAGCTGCACCTGGGAGGGTGGGCCTCCTGCCTGCTCCAGGGTCCCAAGAGCACAGAGATGCCCGGGTCTGTAGCTGTGGCTTGGGCAGCTGAAGCAGCACCTGGGGAGCTTCTTCCCCAACTCAGAAGGGGCAGGGCTTTGCTTGTTTCCAGCTACCACTGGCTCCATAGACTGTGCAGCCAGTCCGCACCTCCCTGCTGCAACTGGCAAGATGGCAGTGGCTGCTCCAGGTGGCCTGCCACTGTCATCACTAGAGTTTTATGTAATGGCATTCACAAGGCTGTGGTTTGCTGCAGTTTTCTAGGAGTTGAGGTTCCCATCAGAAAACTCAGAGGCCAATAGACTTTTCAACCTTTCCGAGTCCTGACTCGGTGCATCAAAGCACACCCAAACAGGCTCTGTACCCACCCTTCTCTTCACAAACTCTGCAGATGAATGAGAAGTATGAAGGGGAAAGAAATGAAAACCTGAAGTTAGGTTTGTACAGTGTGTGTCCAGGAGTCTACTTTGGGCAGTATTATAGGCACTGTCATCCAGTTTTCTCAAATCCCATACTCATTCTATAACTGGCTATCTATATAACCTCAGAAAAGTTCCCTAAGCCTCCATTTTCTCAGAGAAATGAGGACAATAACGTTGTCCCATCAGAGTTCCTACAAGGATTAAATGTGACCATTGATACAAAGAGTAGAGGCTTACTCCATCAAGGCTTCTCAATACATGTTAGCTATTATTACCAGTACCACTAGGCAGAGAAGGAGGATGCAAAATAATAAAACAGAGTCCTTGTAATTCATTAAGGAAAATAAAACATTTACATAAAATAATTTTATGGCCAACAGAGCTAAGTCACCACAGGACTCAGTGATATGAAACCAAAAAGGTAGGAATGAATAAGTGAAGTGTTTAGGATTTCCAAGAGTGACATTTGGTCATACAAACCGAAAAATAAAGAAGTTCACTCAACACATAATATAAATTATTCACCAAAAAAGTCACCCAAGAAGACCATATATATTCAATAATGTCAATTACTTCTACATGCGTGTTCTAGGTACTATAAGTGGTTTCACAGACTATCTTACAGGAGAAGAAAACAGGGTTGGGGATAGAATGAGTTGATACACATCAATATTTTCTGTGAAATAACTCTACTTGGTAGCAGCGAGATTTCTCTGTGTCCTTGGTTGCTTGCAATGCATGAAGAACAGGAAGTTAATCAGCAAATGAGTCAGAGAAAAAATCATGTACTGATTTTCCTTTCTACATGTGCTCAAAGGTTAGGAGAGGGGAGAAAATGGACTGACAGTCCCGTGATGGTGAGCCAGACCACTGAGCCTTTGCTGTTTGGAGCAGCAGCTGTGGCACAGAGTGTGCAGCCTGTCACCAGAAGAATGCATCAATTCCTGAGCATAGAAAAAAATGTTGTGAAAGTCTCTTTAAGGGAAAATGCACACCCAGCCATTGAAAAAAAATGGAAACAAAACATAAATAGATTCAGAAGTGTGGTATTTTGATTGCTGAAGTTTAGGAAATGTGGAAAATAAGAAAATGGAGATGAAATTAAAACTGAATCAAATTATCCCTTTTAATTTACCCATATACAGAAATTAGATGCTGGTAGACTCCCAGGGAAAGTTCAGATCCCCACAAATGATTCAGAGCTTGGTTTTAAGTAGCAGCCGATAAAAAGGAGCCATGTGGCTATTTTGGTGTTTGCGGTTAAGGGATGCTTCAGGGCTACAAAACAGTCCAGTTTTTGAACCACTTTAAAATAAATAATAGAAAATGACTTTACCAACTTACCCAAATCTGTTAACATTGTTTCAGAATTCCTTAAATATCCCTGTGTAAGAAAATTCTTGTGAACTTAAAGTGACGCTTTTAATAGTATTAGTTATTTTTTGTTAAAGTGCCCAGTGACCTTGATTGCCTGTGAGATCCGAAGACTTAACATGGGCTATCCTTTCAGTAGAATCAGGAAAATCGCCGTTTTAAGAAGAAATTGAATTTTTCCACCTTAAAAATTCATGTACTAAATTGCATTTACAGAGATTTGAAGAGCATCGTTCTACTGCATGTAGAAAGACATGCAAATGATTTGGTGCCTTAACTATTTGCCATCTCTAAGCAGTTTCACAAGGAGATTGACACCTGGTAGAAACTGAATGGGGGTACTTACAGAAGGCAGCTACTATAAAAATGTTGGATTTACACTGTTACATGTAAATAAGTAAAAGAAAAATATGAAAATATTTTCAAATGTACTAGAAAATGAAAGTTCTGAGTGCACTAAGCTAGCTTCTTAAAAAGTTGTTTTGGTATACAGTAATTTCAAAAGAAACTTGAGGAGGTCCATATCATATTCCACCTCTAGAATTGCAGGGTCCTCCCAAGTCAACAGAGTTCACTCACTTGGTAAGATATCTGGAGTCAGGACACACTGGGGTCAGCCTACTGTTCTCTTTTTCATCTCAAGGAAAGAAAAGAAAGTGCAAAGTTATTTCACTAGTTCCTGGAGGCATGCCCACATTTTTATGGAAACATCCTTAGGCGTGAGTCTCCAAAAAGAAAAAGATAAGAAGTTCTTATGCATGACTCTTCTCCACTCCTTTATCCGACTCTGAATATGTACATTTGGAAATGATTAAAAACATGCCACAGATGTGTTTTTGACCTGGGTGTCTTAGGGAGTTGAGGCATCATTCCATTTTTTTGTTTTTGTTTTTGTTTTTTTTTTAATTTTGAGACAGAGTCTCGCTCTGTCGCCCAGGCTGGAGTGCAGTGGCGCGATCTCGGCTCACTGCAAGCTCCGCCTCCTGGGTTCACGCCATCCTCCTACCTCAGCCTCCCGAGTAGCTGAGACTACAGGCACACACTGCCATGCCCGGTTAATTTTTTGTATTTTCAGTAGAGACGGGGTTTCACCGTGTTCGCCAGGATGGTCTTGATCTCCTGACCTTGTGATCTGCCTGCCTTGGCCTCCCAAAATCCCAACGCCTTGGGATTACAGGTGTGAGCCATCGCGCCCAGCCAGGCATCATTCCTTCCAACAAATGCCTAAGACACGGGTCGAGCACTGTGGGTAAATGTAAATATAAATACACGCTGTCCATGTATATTATGTAACATTTATCTATGGGAACCAGATGAGGAGGCAGACTGAGGATCTTAAAAGGAGATACTTCCTGGAGACAATGACTTCACAAAGAATATGTGAAGGAAATATCACAGGCAGGATAACAAATTTTGTACTTCAGAAGCCTGATGCCAATCGGCCTTAATTAAATCAAGACCTCAGGATTTCCAATGTTTCTGTGAATGAGTGAGCAATAGACATGTTTTAAATATTGTAAAAAGTTCCCTTAAATAAAGACTTTTATGTCAGTTCAAGGCATGAAAAAGATTCAGAATATATCCAAGGACAGTTTTCCCAGCAGGACATATCACATCCATCCTTTATTGTTTCATGTCAACCTGTCTTCTTATAAATGTTGGTAAATAGTTAACAGAGCCTCAGAAGTAAAAGTGAGAAACGATATCAAAATATAAGATTACAGGCTATGTTCTAGAAATGCCGCATCAAAACCACAGACAAAGCCAGCTCTACAGCTGTGAAATCAATCATACTTAAAAAATGCTTTATTTTAATCACTAAACTCAGATAATTATGTTAATTTTGTGTAAATAGTCAATAAACACATAAGTCACCTCTATTGATTCAAGTATATTTCCCAGTTTCCATCGGAGCAATGGATGGACGATATGTGCTTAATATTTGTTAATTTTTATAGTGATTGAGTTTGATTAACAAGATAAAATAGCAATTGAAAGTGAAGTTATTTTTCGTCTGCACCCATCAACTACCCATTCTCCAACTGACTTTATAGGAGCAAAAATATGGAAAATGTGGATCTCAGTTAAAATTGAACATAAGGTCAGGCGCCGTGGCTCACATTGTAATCTCAGCACTTTTGGAGGCTGAGGTGGGTGGATTGCTTGAGCCCAGGAGTTCAAGACCAGCCTGGACAACATGGAGAAACCCCATCTCTACAAAAAATACAAAAATTGGCCAGGCGTGGTGGCACGCACCTGTGGTCCCAGCTACTCAGGAGGCTGAGGTGGGAGGATCTCTTGAGCAGAGGAGGCAGAGGTTGCAGTGAGCAACATCACACCATTGCACTCCAGCCTGGACAATGAGAGTGAAACTATGTCTCAAAAAAATTAAAAAAAAATTGAACATTTTTTCCCATCCAAACATTAGCTCTCTGCCAAACTTAGAAGAAAGTGCATCTTATTCTTCTACTATAGTCTCCAAAGGCAGCCGCAAGATTATAGTTCTGAATGTAGACAGAACTGAGAACATTGTGTTCACTTTTCTGTTCTCTTCATAATCATTGCAACAGGGATAGTTATCAGTGAGAAATAGCTGGACAATCAAATGACAGTAATCACAAGAGTGTAAACAAATCAAGGAAGGCAGGGGGGTGGGGAATGAAAAATGAGGTTTTTTTCTTTCAGGGAGTTCATGCACTTTTTGAACATCAGTTGAGTTTAAATAAGTGGATTACCAGGACACCAAAGATAAAACCCTGAAGACTGCTAAGGTCTCAAATAACGTCTCAGGTCACACATGGATAGAATCAGCAGGAGAAAATTTAATCATATGTAACGGTTAGATTTTCCGTGTGTGTGAGTGAACAGTAGACATGTGTGTGTGTGTGTGTATGTGTGTCTGTGTCTGTGTCAACACCAAATTTCAAAGACATTTCTATGATTTTCCTTTCAAAACATTTCTTACCACCTTTCTTCTATGAAGTGTTAAAATGAGCATTGTCTAAATAATTTTATTCCAAAGAAAATTGGTTATTTGGATTGAAATCAGTTGGGGACACACCAGTTCCCTGAATATCAAGACAATTTTGGCTACAATGGGAAAGATCACCTATTATTTTTATGTAGCTAACCATAGAAACAGGTGGATGATTATGAAAAAATCAGGAGCATCCAAGAAAAATAGTAATCAAACATTTTACAGGAAAGCCCAAGGAAATTCTGACACCTCACTGCACATGATTTGCAAACTCTATTTCCCCTTCTGCCTATCTGCATTGACATTTTACTTCACTTTCAAAGGCCCGAAGTCTTTCCTCTATAGCACAACCAAAGCACCAAAGTTCATCTGCCTTCTAAATATTTCAAATTTACATTTCAACAAAGGAAACCGTCAACAGAGTGAAAAGACAACCTAAATAATGGGAGAAAATATTTGCAAACCATACATCTCATGGTGCGATGAGTCTCCAAAATGTCGTATGTATAACTTCTACAATTCAATAGAAAAAAGAAACGTAATAACCAGAATTTTTTGAGAAGCTAAGGGCTTGAATAGATAGTTCTCTAGAGAAGACATATTAATGGCCAACAAATATATGAAAATGCAAATCAAAAGCACAATGAGATATCATCGCACATCTGTCAGGATGGCTATTATCAATAAAACAAAAGACAACCAGTGTCGACAAGTATGTAGAAAAATTGATGGGATTACAAAATGGTGCCGCTGCTATGGAAAACAGTGTAGAGGTTCCCCTCTTAAAACAAAAATAGCACTACTATATAATTCAGCAATCCCAGTTCTGAATATTTATCAAAAATAACTGAAATTACAATGTAGAAGAAATATTAGCACTCTTATGTTTATTGATCACTACTCACAGTAGTCAACATTGGAAATGACCTAAATGGTTTTTTGTTTTTGTTTTTCTTTTGAGATGGAGTCTCGATCTGTCGCCCAGGCTGGAGCATAGTGGTACGATCTCGGCTCACTGCAAGGTCCACCTCCCAGGTTCACGCCATCATTCTCCCGCCTCAGCCTCCCAAGTAGCTGGGACTACAGGCACCTGCCACCACACCTGGCTAATTTTTTGTATTTTTAGTAGAGACTGGGTTTCACCATGTTAGCCAGGATGGTCTCGATCTCCTGACCTCGTGATCCACCCACTTCGGCCTCCCAAAGTGCTGGGATTACAGGTGTGAGCCACTGCGCCTGGCCCCTAAATGTCTTAACAGATGAAAGGCAGATAAAGAAATGTGGTATATACATACAATGCAATATGACGCAGCTTTAGAGAAAAGAAGACAATTCTGCAAAGACAGCATGGTTGAACTTTTGTGACATAGGCCATCCACAGAAAGATGCATACTGCATGATTCCATTTCTATGAGGTACCTAAAATAGTCATATTGATAGAATCAAAGAGAGAAATGGTGACTGCCAGGTGCTGAAGGGAGGAGGAAATGGGGAATTATTAATCAATGGGTACGAAGTTTTAGTCAAGTAAGATGTACAGTCTCTAGAGATCTGCTGTACATTGTACCTAGAGCCCATAATAATATATTGTACACTTAAATTATTAAAGGAGTAAGATCTCATGTTAAGTGTTCTTATCACAATAAAATGAAATAAAATTTACACTTGATTATGATGAAAATGAGATATTGCAGAGTCAGTAGCTGATACCTAAAAATCCATGCAACTAAATAAAATTTTGAAGTATAGCATATGTTGAAGTATTTTCCAATCATTATGAAAACTAAGGAAAACGGTACCGAATGAAAGTCAGCTAACAATTTAAATGAAAATCACATCCTCTAAAGACAGTAAAAGAGATGACTAAAACATAATTAAAGACTAATCATTTTAATTGCTTCTGTCTTATGGCTGGGCAAAATGAAGTGAATCCATGGAATTGTCAGGAATTCATAATCAAATTAGCATCTTTGCACTTGGAGAGTTCATTGCATGACCTTATACTTCTTCATTCCCAAAGTCTGAAACCATGTCTCTGCTACGATGAAGCACAGACTTGGCCCCTGCAGCATTTTGAAATGTGTTTGGTCTGAACATGCACAGGCTATCAGAGACCGAACCTTAAAACCACAGAGGATTCTAGAGTAATCTAATGCTTTCACCTGTCTCTAATCAAAGCATTTCCACATATCCAGAGTTTGGTTTTAATTTTCTAGTGCAATCAGGGAAAACTGTTGAGATTTTATATTTTTGGTTTCTCCACATCAGCACGAATGGTAATACATCATCATTTCAGTTGGTTTATATTATTAATCACCTTCCTGCTTACAAATGCCTCTTGTAACTTGTGTTCTCCAAAAGAATCCAATAAAAATAAAGAATGGGGTGAAGTAAGCAGGTTTCTGAGAAAAAAAAGCAAATTAAATGCCGTGCTTTTGTGACCAAGGAATATTATCCAACAGCATATACGTTTTTGAGTTATAAAAGAACTCACAGCAATCATTGGAACTCATAGAGGCTCTTTGTCTGCAATTATATTCTCCTCAACTAGTATAATACTTCTACTTCGTGGAGCCACTGTTTTGATCATTCTGATGAGAGGTCTGATTCTTAGATTATAACATTTCACTTGCAGATGTTTGTGGCTTCTAATATTAAATCAATTGAAAAATTAATATCATGAGCAACTAATTTTGGTTTTGTCTCTCTCCTCTGTTTCTCTTTCTCCTCCTCCTCCCCTCTCTCTCCAGATACAACGTGCCTGTCAGGAAGCAAAGTGAGATGTCTTATTAAAGTGACTTTTTTCTATATTTTAATCTTATATATAACTTTATACACTCTTGTGATGATTTTACATTTAGGAGTAGCTTATATGGCATTAGTTCCTCATATTTAGCTGTTTCATCCCACCCATTACATTCATCCAAATAAGATTAATTAAGTCATTATTATATGCAAGTCATCCCTCGCTAGCAATTGGGGGATTGATTACAGGATGCCTGTAGATGTCAAAATCCAAGGATGCTGAAGTCTAGTATATAAAATGGCATATTATTTACTTATACCCTATGTGCACTCCCCTGTATACTTTAAATCATCTCTAGATTACTTATAATACCTAATACAATGCCTACACATGACTTCATCCACAAGGATTCAGCATAGTACTAAGTGCACGGCAAATTCAAATTTCACTTTTGGGAACTCTGGAATACTTTTTTCTAAATGGGCCTACTGCACTAGCACTGGAGACATAGAAGTATAAATAAGGTATCAGTGACCTCCAGGAACTTACAATCAATCTCCTTCATAAGCACATCTATTCAAGAGAAGCCTTTGGAGAATGCAATTATCTTACCTCCGTCAGCTTCTAACACATAATCAGGCACTTATAGATTTATTAAAGAAGAATGGTAGTGATAACAGTGGGCTAAGGTGGGTGCTCAAACACCAGTGGGACCTCAACCCCAGCCAGTTTCAAGGCTCTTCACATCATCGTGAGAAGGAATTCAAGGATGAGTCAGAAAACAGTGAAAGTATGGAGATGTATTGCAAAATGAAAAGTACACAAGAAATAAAGAGGGGTGTGGGTGCACTCAAGAGAGTGGGTTGTGCAATGAGGCTTGAGGTTTCTATCTTTACGGGTTTGTTTAACCAAGGAGTGGAATATTTATGATGATTCCTGGAAAAAGGTAAAGATTTCTGGGAAGTATGGTGCCACCCATTTTTACACTAGATGTGTGTGTTACCAGAACTGTCCTGGTGCTGGTGGGTGTGTAACTGAGAATGTTAATGAGCAGATAATGAGGTCCTAGGTAAAACCTAGGTCAAATCTAGCAGCATGTAGGGACCATTTGGTCTTAGCCAGCTTGGCCCACACTCTGGTTTTTTAGGGGTTTATCAGCTATTACCTAACTTACACAGCTATTTTCACAGGCTTCCTTTTGCTAGTCATGTAAAACTGCTGCCTGAAATTTTCCATTCTCCTGCAATCACCCTGTATTATTCCTGTCTCAGTAGAGTAAAATGATAACTCACTCTTACACTCACGTTCACTTCATATGCATCTTGTCTGGCAACCAAGTGGTAGCGGTGCTGTCAAATTATTATACATTATATGAAATCATGTAAGGTATAGTGACAAAAACTGAAGTTTGGAGTCAGACACAGCTTTTGATCCCGAATCTGTACTTTTGTTTTACCTGGGCTGGTGTTGCCTTTAGAAGGAGCCATCTGTACTTGATTGTACTTCACTATCTAATTCTAAACTCACAAGCAATCGAAACTCATTTTCTCCCTGATCATATCTCATGTTCAAGCAAATCCAAGTATTTTCAGCCTCAGGAAACACACCTTAACTCCTAATCTCCATGACTTTGCTCATGCTATCTCTTCTGCCTAAAACATCTTTCCAATCACCTGTGTCTGGCTACTTCTTGCTCGTTGTTTAAGATGATGCATAGATGTCACCTCCACAAATATTTTTTTAGTCCTGCAGATTGATTTTAGTACCCTTCCTTTGTACTCTCATAATAACTACCAATTCTTTCTCATTGCAGTCTAAATGAAAAAAAAAAAGAGAGATTTATTTATCTTATCTACATAACTTCACGACTTTCTAATCTCTATATATTTGATTTCTTTTTTTTTTTTTTTTTTTTAGAGACGGAGTCTCGCTCTGTTGCCCAGGCTGGAGTGCAGTGGCCGGATCTCAGCTCACTGCAAGCTCCGCCTCCCGGGTTCCCGCCATTCTCCTGCCTCAGCCTCCCGAGTAGCTGGGACTACAGGCGCCCGCCACCTCTCGGCTAGTTTCTTGTATTTTTTAGTAGAGACGGGGTTTCACCGTGTGAGCCAGGATGGTCTCAATCTCCTGACCTTGTGATCCACCCGTCTCAGCCTCCCAAAGTGCTGGGATTACAGGCTTGAGCCACCGCGCCCGGCCTATACATTTGATTTCTAATATGAAGATAAGATAATCAGCCTAGAATCAGTAGACCATATATAGTATCATTGTTTTGATAACAATGATGAATTTGCCTGAGTCAATTATATACCCAATCAGTAGGCTTAAGGAAGAGGAGTGGCCTCAGAGCAAAGGTAAATATTTCAAAGAGTCCTACATAGTTCCTACTAAAGAGAAATAAATCTCTAACTAGATAGTAGATAATGTAATTTCAACAATGATAAAGAAATTGTATTATCATAATAACCAGAGTAATCTTAGAAAATAGTAAAGACTAAAACTGCCCATGAAGACATTATGGAGAACTAAAAGAAGTCTGTTTGCATTACAATCAATTACATCAATTTTTAGAGGTTGTTCAAAGTTTTTATTATACAAGTTTAGAACCGCAGGCCAAGAGATGATATATTCGAAACTACCTACTTTTTTGATGAATTGTAATAGTCAGAGTTCTCTGGAGAAACAAGATAGATAGGATACATGTTATAGACCCTATTTTATTTTATAACATAAAATAAATATAATATAAAAAATATGATATAAATATTTTATATATAATGAATATTATAATATATATTATATGCATAGAACAAATAGTGTGAATATATGCATATATACATAAGATTTATTATGGGAATTGGT
Organism: Piliocolobus tephrosceles; assembly: GCF_002776525.5. Taxonomy (NCBI): domain Eukaryota; kingdom Metazoa; phylum Chordata; class Mammalia; order Primates; family Cercopithecidae; genus Piliocolobus; species Piliocolobus tephrosceles. Next base: position 63,401,694 of record NC_045449.1, on the reverse strand, counting down.
TGTCTTATGCAGGATAAGAAGTTCCATGATCTACCATATGCAAGCTCAAGACCTAGGAAAGTCAGTGAAGTAATTCAGTCTGACTCCAAAAGCCTAGGAACAAGGGAAGATGATGATGTAAACCCCAGTCTGAAGGCAGGACAAGATGAGATCAGATGTCTCTGCTCAAACAGTGAGCCAAGAAAAAAAAAGCCAGCAAATTCCTTCTTCCTCTACCTTCTGTTTTATTTCTTCTTTCTCAATGGATTAGATGATGCCCCTCCCCACCCCCCACACTGGGGAGGGCAATCTACTTTACTGAATCCACCAATTGAAATGCTTATCTGATCTGGAAACACCCTCACAGATACACCCAGAAAGAATGTTTACTCTGAGCATCTCATGGCCCACTCGAATTGACACATAGGATTAATCATCACATGAATTAGACTTTGTTTCACAGGGCAAGCACTCTACAATAGTAACCTCAAGACTAGGTCATCACAGACAAGAAAGGTGCCAACTAATACTCCTCCATTTCAGTGGTTCCTACTCTTGGCTGTGAAAGTGGTTTCATCTTTCAAGATGAAATTGGGAGTTAAAAAACAATGGATTCGGGGGTGCGGAGCAAGATGGCCGAATAGGAACAGCTTCAGTCTCCATCTCCCAGTGCGAGCGACACAGAAGACCGGTGATTTCTGCATTTTCAACTGAGGTACTGGGGTCATCTCACTCGGGAGTGCCGGACAATCGGTGCTGGTCAGCTGCTGCAGCCCGACCAGCGAGAGCTGAAGCAGGGCGAGGCATCGCCTCACCTGGGAAGCGCGAGGGGGAAGGGAGTCCCTTTTCCTAGCCAGGGGAACTGAGACACACAACACCTGGAAAATCGGGTAACTCCCACCCCAATACTGCGCTGTAACACCGGCACACCGGAGATTGTATCCCACACCTGGCCGGGAGGGTCCCACGCCCAGGGAGCCTCCCTCCTTGCTAACACAGCAATCTGCAGCAATCTAACCGCAAGGCAGCAGCGAGGCTGGGGGAGGGGCGCCCGCCATCGCTGAGGCTTAAGTAGGTAAATAAAGCCGCTGGGAAGCTCCAACTGGGTGGAGCTCAGAGCAGCTCAAGGAAACCTGCCTGTCTCTGTAGACTCCGCCTCTGGGGACAGGGCTCAGCTAAAGCAGCAGAGGCCTGTCCAGACGCGAAGGACTCTGTCTGACAGCTTTGAAGAGAGCAGTGGATCTCCCAGCACGGAGGTTGAGATCTGAGAAGGGGCAGGCTGCCTGCTCAAGTGGGTCACTGACCCCTGAGTAGCCTAACTGGGAGACATCCCCCGCTAGGGGCAGTCTGACACCCCACACCTCACAGGGTGGAGTACACCCCTGAGAGGAAGCTTCCAAAGCAAGAATCAGACAGGTGCACTCGCTGTTCAGCAATATTCTATCTTCTGCAACCTCTGCTGCTGATACCCAGACAAACAGGGTCTGGAGTGGACCTCAAGCAATCTCCAACAGACCTATAGCTGAGGGTCCTGACTGTCAGAAGGAAAACTATCAAACAGGAAGGACACCTATATCAAAACCCCATCAGTACATCACCATCATCAAAGACCAGAGACACATAAAACCACAAAGATGGGGAAAAAGCAGGGCAGAAAAGCTGGAAATTCAAAAAATAAGAGCGCATCTCCTCCTGCAAAGGAGCACAGCCCATCGCCAGCAACGGATCAAAGTTGGTCAGAGAATGATTTTGATGAGTTGAGAGAAGAAGGCTTCAGTCCATCAAACCTCTCAGAGCTAAAGGAGGAATTACGTACCCAGCGCAAAGAAACTAAAAATCTTGAAAAAAGAGTGGAAGAATTGACAGCTAGACTAATTAATGCAGAGAAGGTCATAAACGAAATGACAGAGATGAAAACCATGACACGAGAAATACGTGACAAATGCACAAGCTTCAGTAACCGACTCGATCAACTGGAAGAAAGAGTATCAGCGATGGAGGATCAAATGAATGAAATGAAGCGAGAAGAGAAACCAAAAGAAAAAAGAAGAAAAAGAAATTAACAAAGCCTGCAAGAAGTATGGGATTATGTAAAAAGACCAAATCTACGTCTGATTGGGGTGCCTGAAAGTGAGGGGGAAAATGGAACCAAATTGGAAAACACTCTACAGGATATCATCCAGGAGAACTTCCCCAACCTAGCAGGGCAGGCCAACATTCAAATTCAGGAAATACAGAGAACGCCACAAAGATACTCCTCCAGAAGAGCAACTCCAAGACACATAATTGCCAGATTCACCAAAGTTGAAATGAAGGAAAAAATCTTAAGGGCAGCCAGAGAGAAAGGTCGGGTTACCCACAAAGGGAAGCCCATCAGACTGACAGCAGATCTCTCGGCAGAAACTCTACAAGCCAGAAGAGAGTGGGGGCCAATATTCAACGTTCTTAAAGAAAAGAATTTTAAACCCAGAATTTCATATCCAGCCAAACTAAGTTTCATAAGTGAAGGAGAAATAAAATTCTTTACAGATAAGCAAATGCTTAGAGATTTTGTCACCACCAGGCCTGCCTTACAAGAGACCCTGAAGGAAGCCCTAAACATGGAAAGGAACAACCGGTACCAGCCATTGCAAAAACATGCCAAAATGTAAAGACCATCGAGCCTAGGAAGAAACTGCATCAACTAATGGGCAAAATAACCAGTTAATATCATAATGGCAGGATCAAGTTCACACATAACAATATTAACCTTAAATGTAAATGGACTAAATGCTCCAATTAAAAGACACAGACTGGCAAACTGGATAAAGAGTCAAGACCCCTCAGTCTGCTGTCTTCAGGAGACCCATCTCACATGCAGAGACATACATAGGCTCAAAATAAAGGGATGGAGGAAGATCTACCAAGCAAATGGAGAACAAAAAAAGCAGGGGTTGCAATCCTAGTCTCTGATAAAACAGACTTTAAACCATCAAAGATCAAAAGAGACAAAGAAGGCCATTACATAATGGTAAAGGGATCAATCCAAAAGGAAGAGCTAACTATCCTAAATATATATGCACCCAATACAGGAGCACCCAGATTCATAAAGCAAGTCCTTAGAGACTTACAAAGAGACTTAGACTCCCATACAATAATAATGGGAGACTTCAACACTCCACTGTCAACATTAGACAGATCAACGAGACAGAAAGTTAACAAGGATATCCAGGAATTGAACTCATCTCTGCACCAAGCGGACCTAATAGACATCTATAGAACTCTCCACCCCAAGTCAACAGAATATACATTCTTCTCAGCACCACATCACACTTATTCCAAAATTGACCACATAATTGGAAGTAAAGCACTCCTCAGCAAATGTACAAGAACAGAAATTATAACAAACTGTCTCTCTGACCACAGTGCAATCAAACTAGAACTCAGGACTAAGAAACTCAATCAAAACCGCTCAACTACATGGAAACTGAACAACCTGCTCCTGAATGACTACTGGGTACATAACGAAATGAAAGCAGAAATAAAGATGTTCTTTGAAACCAATGAGAACAAAGATACAACATACCAGAATCTCTGGGACACATTTAAAGCAGTGTGTAGAGGGAAATTTATAGCACTAAGTGCCCAAAAGAGAAAGCAGGAAAGATCTAAAATTGACACTCTAACATCACAATTAAAAGAACTAGAGAGGCAAGAGCAAACACATTCAAAAGCTAGCAGAAGGCAAGAAATAACTAAGATCAGAGCAGAACTGAAGGAGATAGAGACACAAAAAACCCTCCAAAAAATCAATGAATCTAGGAGTTGGTTTTTTGAAAAGATCAACAAAATTGACAGACCACTAGCAAGGCTAATAAAGAAGAAAAGAGAGAGGAATCAAATAGACGCAATAAAAAATGATAAAGGGGATATCACCACCGACCCCACAGAAATACAAACTACCATCAGAGAATACTATAAACACCTCTACGCAAATCAACTAGAAAATCTAGAAGAAATGGATAATTTCCTGGACACTTACACTCTTCCAAGACTAAACCAGGAAGAAGTTGAATCCCTGAATAGACCAATAGCAGCCTCTGAAATTGAGGCAACAATTAATAGCCTACCCACCAAAAAAAGCCCAGGACCAGATGGATTCACAGCTGAATTCTACCAGAGGTACAAGGAGGAGCTGGTACCATTCCTTCTGAAACTATTCCAATCAATAGAAAAAGAGGGAATCCTCCCTAACTCATTTTATGAGGCCAACATCATCCTGATACCAAAGCCTGGCAGAGACACAACAAAAAAAGAGAATTTTAGACCAATCTCCCTGATGAACATCGATGCAAAAATCCTCAATAAAATACTGGCAAACCGGATTCAGCAGCACATCAAAAAGCTTATCCACCATGATCAAGTGGGCTTCATCCATGGGATGCAAGGCTGGTTCAACATTCACAAATCAATAAACGTAATCCAGCATATAAACAGAACCAAAGACAAGAACCACATGATTATCTCAATAGATGCAGAAAAGGCTTTTGACAAAATTCAACAGCCCTTCATGCTAAAAACGCTCAATAAATTCGGTATTGATGGAACGTACCTCAAAATAATAAGAGCTATTTATGACAAACCCACAGCTAATATCATACTGAATGGGCAAAAACTGGAAAAATTCCCTTTGAAAACTGGCACAAGACAGGGATGTCCTCTCTCACCACTCCTATTCAACATAGTGTTGGAAGTTCTGGCTAGGGCAATCAGGCAAGAGAAAGAAATCAAGGGTATTCAGTTAGGAAAAGAAGAAGTCAAATTGTCCCTGTTTGCAGATGACATGATTGTGTATTTAGAAAACCCCATCGTCTCAGCCCAAAATCTTCTTAAGCTGATAAGCAACTTCAGCAAAGTCTCAGGATACAAAATTAATGTGCAAAAATCACAAGCATTCTTATACACCAGTAACAGACAAGCAGAGAGCCAAATCAGGAATGAACTTCCATTCACAATTGCTTCAAAGAGAATAAAATACCTAGGAATCCAACTTACAAGGGATGTAAACGACCTCTTCAAGGAGAACTACAAACCACTGCTCAGTGAAATCAAAGAGGACACAAACAAATGGAAGAACATACCATGCTCATGGATAGGAAGAATCAATATTGTGAAAATGGCTATACTGCCCAAGGTTATTTATAGATTCAATGCCATCCCCATCAAGCTACCAATGAGTTTCTTCACCGAATTGGAAAAAACTGCTTTAAAGTTCATATGGAACCAAAAAAGAGCCCGCATTGCCAAGACAATCCTAAGTCAAAAGGACAAAGCCGGAGGCATCACGCTACCTGACTTCAAACTATACTACAAGGCTACAGTAACCAAAACAGCATGGTACTGGTACCAAAACAGAGATATAGACCAATGGAACAGAACGGAGCCTTCAGATATAATGCCACACATCTACAACCATCTGATCTTTGACAAACCTGACAAAAACAAGAAATGGGGAAAGGATTCCCTATTTAATAAATGGTGCTGGGAAAATTGGCTAGCCATAAGTAGAAAGCTGAAACTGGATCCTTTCCTTACTCCTTATACGAAGATTAATTCAAGATGGATTAGAGACTTAAATGTTAGACCTAATACCATAAAAACCCTAGAAGAAAATCTAGGTAGTACCATTCAGGACATAGGCATGGGCAAGGACTTCATGTCTAAAACACCAAAAGCAACGGCAGCAAAAGCCAAAATTGACAAATGGGATCTAATTAAACTGAAGAGCTTCTGCACAGCAAAAGAAACTACCATCAGAGTGAACAGGCAACCTACAGAATGGGAGAAAATTTTTGCAATCTACTCATCTGACAAAGGGCTAATTTCCAGAATCTACAAAGAACTCAAACAAATATACAAGAAAAAAACAAACAACCCCATCAAAAGGTGGGGAAAGGATATGAACAGACATTTCTCAAAAGAAGACATTCATACAGCCAACAGACACATGAAAAAATGCTCATCATCACTGGCCATCAGAGAAATGCAAATCAAAACCACAATGAGATACCATCTCACACCAGTTAGAATGGCAATCATTAAAAAATCAGGAAACAACAGGTGTTGGAGAGGATGTGGAGAAATAGGAACACTTTTACACTGTTGGTGGGATTGTAAACTAGTTCAACCATTATGGAAAACAGTATGGCGATTCCTCAAGGATCTAGAACTAGATGTACCATATGACCCAGCTATCCCACTACTGGGTATATACCCAAAGGATTATAAATTATGCTACTACAAAGACACATGCACACGTATGTTTATTGCGGCACTATTCACAATAGCAAAGACTTGGAATCAACCCAAATGTCCATCAGTGACAGACTGGATTAAGAAAATGTGGCACATATACACCATGGAATACTATGCAGCCATAAAAAAGGATGAGTTTGCGTCCTTTGTAGGGACATGGATGCAGCTGGAAACCATCATTCTTAGCAAACTATCACAAGAAGAGAAAACCAAACACCGCATGTTCTCACTTATAGGTGGGAACTGAACAATGAGCTCACTTGGACTCGGGAAGGGGAACATCACACACTGGGGCCTATCATGGGGAGGGGGGAGGGGGGAGGGCTTGCATTGGGGAGTTATACCTGATATAAATGATGAATTGATGGGTGCTGACGAGTTGATGGGTGCAGCACACCAACATGGCACATGTATACATATGTAACAAACCTGCACGATATGCACATGTACCCTAGAACTTAAAGTATAATAAAAAATAAAAATAAAAAATAATGGATTCCTGGATCACATTTCAGACCTTACAAGATCAAAATTTCTTGAGCGTAGACACCCAGTCTAATACTTTTTAAAATTCTGGGGCATATTCTTACATATCTTTTCTCATCTCAGTCACTGGACCAGCACTGGGGAGCCCTTTTATATCTGAGACAGATTTTGAGACACAGCCCTAGAAAGAAACCTTAAAGATATGAAGTAAAGAAAATAGATGAGGGTCAAAATCAGAAAGATCTATCAAAATGGTAACAATAATCAGAAATTTGAAATTAGTAAATAGGTATCTTTTACATGGTTAAAAATAAGCCTTCATATTTTAATAAATTGTTTTTATGAAGGCAATGAGAAAGCTCTCATAGATAAGGTCTCAGTAGCATGCAATACTACAATATAGTGGAAATTATATGAATATTTGTATGCTAAATCTGTCTCAACTCACAGATACAATGGAGTATGAAATACAATACAGTGCTTATTTTTCCACTTTGTACACACAAAAATACAGGATTATTGGCATGTTAAGGTTTTCCTTCAATTTTCCAATTGATGGTCAACCAAAACAGCTATAAACAAACTAATCTTTCAGAAAAGTTTTTAACAAAAAAAAAAAAGGAAGAAATCTCACTCATACAGAGAGGCATTCTCCCAAATTACTAAAATTATATTCATTTCAGAATTACATACTGAATCATCTATTGTGCCAGCACATTCTGCATTTTAGGCTTAATGTGATTGTATTTGTTTACAATTCTTGTTATTACAAAACATAATGCTACTGAGACATGTTCTAACAATTTAAAGCAATGTCTGGACATTACCCAAGCAGTTACAGACTGGCTACAGCTTCACTCATAGCTGAGTTATGTGCTATGCCAGCAAGAGTGGTCTGTTTTCTGAGCAGTAGAAGTGTACATTGCTTGACTACATTTTTGTAAATTTTCTCTAAAGATAATAATTGATGGCTACATGTCTTCAGCCCAATAAGAAAATTGGAGAATCTGTTCATTTTAGGCAAAAACAATGATGCTTGATGCTTTAGTCAAGAATGTTTAGATCTTGTTTTATTTCATTCATAGTGCATATAGGTTATCAATCTATGTTATTATATGACAAAATTAGTTGACAAGACGTTAGAATACTGATCATCAATCAAAAAAATCAACCCAAATAATGAATACCTAGATATACTAGTTAGCTTGGGCCACCATAACAAAATACCAGAGACTGTGCAGCATAAACAACAAACATTCATTTTCTCAAAGTTCTGGAAGCTAAAAGAATGACATCAGGATGCCAGCATGGTTGGGTTCCGGTGAGGGCTCTCTTCCTGGCTTGCAGACAGGCGCCTTTTCGCTGTGTCTTCATATGATGGCGAAAAGGAGAGGAAGCAAGCTCTCTGATGTCTCTTCTCATAAGGGCATTAATCCTATCACGAGGGTCCCACATTTTTTACCTTACCTAACCCTGATTACCTTTCAAAGGCCCCATCTCCAAATACCATTTCATTAAGGGTTAGGTCTTTCACATAAGAATTTGAGGGTGAAACATTCAGTTTATAACCCTGCTGTATGTCAACAAGGCCACCAAATTATAGATAGATTATTGGGCCAAAATACCCAGGCTACTATTACTCAGTGGAGATTGAGGCAAGGATTCATGTTTAATGGCATTAGACAAGTTAAGCCATGTTCCTGAAGAATGGGTAATCTATTTGATAGATGCTAAGCAGAGAGATTTATCTTAAAGGTTTTTAAATATGACTCTCATGGCCTTGGCCAGATAATCATTAATACTACATAGAAGAGGAAAGCCCAGAGTGATTCTGTTAGAGAAGCAGAAAAATAGAGCTCTGTCCAGTCATCTTCTGTAACAAGGAGAAAAGGTGGCCAGAAATTAGCAGAAAATATTAGATTTAAACAATGCCTTGCCAGGAACATGGTTAATATATTCAATATAAACCTTAAACAGGTACATAAGCAAAGATTACAAATGCTTTCATGGTTAATAAGTGTCCTGAAGCAAGAAATGTGTAATTGCATTAGAATAAGTGGACTATCATAACAGATTCCAAAAATCTGTAAGAAAGTTTCAGTACTAGCCTGAAGTGTATCTGTAATGTTAATAGTTAAGAATTATCACCAAATTTCTAGGAAGGAAAAACTGAAGATTCATAATAGAAAACAATTTTAATACCAAAATTTTCTTGAGAAAGTTAAGAATATTTCTCAAGTATAAACTATGTACTTTCAATTACGGACTATACTATTAGTGAATGTCAATGCCTTCTTTTTCACCTTGATATAAAGTCCTGAGTTAAAATACCACGCTAAGAGTTCTTACTCATGAATAGCTGCATCAGGTGGACCCTTCCTATTAGATTCAATTTTTAGGAACCCAGAGTGAGCAAAAACAAAGCAGGTTGCTCTCCTTATAATTTTTTTTACCCAAAGTTATTTCCAAATATGATAATAATGGCTCCAAATAATAATGTTAATAGTAAGGATTAAAATAAAAAGTGCTAACAATTCTAATTTAAAAACAAAACAAAACAAACACTGATGCCAATGATTTAGTTGTAAAAGATGCTGGTGGCCAGTGATAAGAGATGTCTGGAATCCTACTACACGCCTAAGTTGCTATCTGAGGACAGGATACTACAGAGGTCACCAAATATTCTTAGGTTATATCACTCTTCAGTATCTCAGAAGCTTTTTCAAGGCAACCATAGGCCGAAAGAAATAACAATCCCATGTATTAAGTCAGGTTCAAATGATTTCGATATAGTAATCTATAGTGTCTAGTAGATGTTGCTGTGTGTCTCTAGAAAAATGAAAATACCCCAAAGTAACTCCAGGAGTTTGCTAAGTTATCCAAGAGTGTCTCAGTACACAATTTGAGAACCATGGGTATATTGTATTGGTTAATTCAGGTTTTCGAGTCACACTACCTGAATTTGAATCCAGTCACCACTAATTATATATGAAACCTTGTGCAACTTGTGTAACTTGTAGTGCAACTTTCATACTTTGGTTACTCAATTATAAAATGGATTTGACAATACTTAATAGAGTTGTTATTATGATGATTCGATCAATAAAATCTATGTACAATGAAAATGCCTGGAACTCAGATCAATAAACGTTAACTATTTTGTTATTATTGAGCATGATATATCAAATAATCTTTCTTGTGATTGCAATAGATTTATAGAGTACAGGAGATTCTTAGAAAAAGCTGTGCATAAGAATGGGCACAAGTTTTCGCCTCTCCCTTACGTGTAACAAGCTAAAAAGTTAAAAAGTTCTGAAGATAATCTTACCAAGGAATTCTCATGCGTACTTCCTCCCAAAACATACCAGAAGCGGAACTAAGTCTTCCCTGCTGCTCCTCCTTGAAATAAAATTCTTACGTATTTTGTTTATTTTTTTGAGATGGGCTCTCTCTTTGTTGCCAAGGCTGAAGTGTAGTGACATGGTCACAGATCACTGTAACCTCTACTTCCCTCGAGTTCAAATGATTCTTCCACCGTGGCCTCCCAAAGTGTGGGGATTATAGGCATGAGCTACCATGTCCAACCCCTTGTTTTAATGAATACTTGAGTCATGCAAATAGTTGGAGTTTCCTCAAATATAATGTCTCTATATCTTTAGCATCTAATTAAATGCAAAAAGAAATGCAAGAAGTTAGCCAAGCTTTTGATTGTAGACATTAAGATTTTCCAGCCCACTCCATGCATTTCACTCCTGCACTTTTATCAGCAGAAAAAGGTAGTGAGATTATGATGCCTTTGAAAAAAGAAATTGCCAATAAAGGAAAAGAGTAAATGTAGTGAATTTTTGTAGATACATGTGTAGTTTGCTGCATGTACTGTTTTGCTTAACCACTTAATTGGTTTATAGTTGTAGGATATAGCATTAGAGAATGCAAAGCACACGAATTCCAAAGGGTGGTCATTGCCTAGCTCATTTTTAACACTAACGTGATCTTTTTGGCAATTTTATGATGATATAAGCTATGTATTTCTATTACAAAGATTGTCTTTTTAAGCTTTGGCAACTGGCTTACAATCTTCCTCTTCATGTTAGGAACCCGTAACATTTGTAACAACCTCAGTATCTATACTCTCAGCCATGGTAAATTACATTGTTCACCATGTTTCCATAGAAGCAAAATATGCTTCTTTCGCCCCACTGGTTTTGGGGTAGGTCTGTAACTTTCTTTGACCATTGGAATTTAAATGAATAGAACGTATACTATTCATATGGGCTGAACCTGAAGGTACGGCTTTATTGTTTGATTCTGTCTCTTTCCTTTTGTCCTGACCATCAGAACAGTATATACCAAGCACTGGCTGCTTAATGGGTTTGCACACGGACCCGAGCCCAGCAGAGCCAAGCCATAATCAACTTCATCCTGACATTAACGAAAGAGGATGTCTTATTTTTACAAGCCCCTGAGATATTGAGGTTGTTTGCCACCACCACAAGAGTTGACTAATACCCCAGTCCATTAAAACTCTACTTGAAAATTACTTTGATCTCCTCTCCGTTCATGGCATTCACCTCTATTATTCAAGACCATACTATACATGTAATCATTATCTCCAATTTCTTTACTTCTGAAATTTTAATTTCCAGGATTTATTCCCTCTCTCACTACAATGTCCTGACTCTTCAGATTCTCCAACTTTTTTACTTCTTCACTCCTTCTGCATGCAGCCTTAAGATGAATTGAGATTTCTGTATCTTTAACAACTCATGTTTCATTCACTCCATTACCCAGTTCTCGGGCCCTACTTCTTCCGCTTGCTAGCCTGGTGCCAATGGTGCTTCCTTCTACGCTATTTATGCCATTAACTCTCCAAGGAACAAGCCTACCATTGCCCCCTCTCTTCTTCTATATCCATTCTAGTTTATTCTGGAAAAAGTCCACACACCTATTTCTATCAATGGTTACTCCTCTAGTTACTGTTGCTACATATCAAACTGCTCACAGTTTTATTTGTTGTATCCTTTGGATCAAGACCTTGCCCACACAGTTTTATTATTTATTGTGTCCTTTGGGTCAAGAAGTCAGGAGTAGGACTCAGCTGAGTGATTCTTCCTAGTGTTGTATAGTTTATTGGTTATAAATAAGACATAAAGCCAGCCTAAATTCATGAGGAGGAGAGTTAGATGCTACCTTTTCATAGGAGGATGGCAAGTTACTGAACCAAACTGGGTTCTTTTGTCTGCACTCATTGGAAAACCAAACACCAAAGCACCAGTAAACTGGTAAGGGCACAGGAGGAAATGCTCAAATGTGTCTCTCTGAGCTGCGGGCTGGGTCAGGTTTTATAAGCATAGGCTAATGAGATGTGATTTGATTGGATTTCACAATGAGATGATGCCAGGAGGCATGATCTGACTGGATCCTCCCATGGGGTGACAACAGGCTCAATTTGACTGGAT
>NC_045449.1:63375397-63389466 GCF_002776525.5 Piliocolobus tephrosceles | reverse complement strand
TGACTGGATCCTCCCATGGGGTGACAACAGGCTCAATTTGACTGGATCCTGGATTCTGCTATATGGCATCTATTTTGTAATTGAGTCCCCATGCAATCTGAGCACTTACATTCCACCCAGGGATGCACTCTTGGTTCATCTGCGCATGCTCAGGTTATGTGACCTTCAACGTGGGGGCACATGGCAACCGAAAAACATCTCACTACTTTATGACATAAAAGTTGAACCAGATTGGTCTGGTGTGGTTACACAAGGCCACATCTTAAAATTACATGTAGAATGGTTAATATTGTTGAAACAATCTATGGAAAACATAAAATGCCATTCTAGTCCCCCAAAAAGGGGATAAATGGCTTTAATAAGTTTGAATATTATATCCATAATCTCATATTTGTCTCATAATTATTATGCCTATAATTTATTCTACTCATAATTATGAGTCATAATCTCTTTTCCAAATAAAATTTAAAACAAATGTTAAGGAACAGGCCCAAGTATTGAGAAAATCAGTAGAGTTCCCTTATTTTCTAGGGGCATGGGAACAGCAGGCCACACAGACCATGGTCTACAGGTCAGGAGATCTGAATTAGAGCAAGTAGACCTGAATAAGAAATCTGTGCAGGAGACTTTATGTTTTAATTAGTGCTTGAGTCATGCAAATAGTTGGAGTTTCCTCAAATATAATGTCTCTATATCTTTAGATATAGAAATCTAAAATAAGAAATCTGTGCAGGAGACTTTATGTTACATCTCATTAGAATCAGTGGGGAAAGTCTCAACTAAAACATGCTTTCTTGAAGGCTTGCTTTCATTTCCTCACATTCATGACTGATAACTGTATGTCCCATCATACCAGGCAATTTCACACACACCAATTCATTTAGTGCTCAGTTGGGTCAAACGAGAATTATGATCCTGACTTCCATCTAAAAACGTTGTAGTGAAAATAGAACATGCAGACACACAGTTAATAAGTAGAACCATAAAGATTCAAAAATAACACCTTTGTGACCCAAACCCAGTGCACGGTCTACAAACATAAGATTCATTCTGAAGAAGATGCAGAGAGCTCTGTGAGTAGTAACGCTAAGAATGACAGGATTATATACACAGGGTAGATAACACCTGAAATAGCATAGTAGCAACTGCTAGAGAAGAAGTACTCTCACTGACCCACATGAAGGGATTTCTGGGCTAAAAGGATACACGTTCAAAATAAGATTGCATATTCATGAGCTAGCCCTGCCAAAATGCTGTACTAATTTATCTGGCCACAACCATGAAAGAGTGTACATGTTTTTCCCACCCTCACCAACACCAAGAGTAGAACAATTTCTAATATGTATTCATCTCCTAGAGAAAATATATCTCATTTTATTTGTAGTAAATTGGCTGTTATTGATAACGTGCACCTTATATGTTTATTAATCATGTGGATCTCCATTTTTGTGTGTGTACACTTCATTCTTCCTGGTTCTCAAGCGAGAATACTTCTCCAACAGCACACTACTGAGAAATGCCTTCCAAGTCCAGTATCTCAAAGGAAGTCTCTGTTCATCTCTGAGAACTGTGGGCCACTGACCTTCAGGCTCCCTACACTTTCCAGCTTAAAATATTCACAACCCTCCTCTAAGACTCCATACAAAGATGTACCTCACATTTCTCATCACCCTAGTTTTACAGATCTTTGGGGTGTCACTTTTCTGACTGGAAACCTGTGGCCAGTGGTGCCTTTGCCTAAGTTTTGCTTGGGCCTGCTGGGCTCATTCTGCCCATTCAGCCTGGCAGGCTATGCTCAGCTCATGCTGCCAATCCCATACCTTCACGGGAGATGCAAGTCAGGCATGGAGTGGCAAGGGGTGTATGAGTGAGTGTGGGGTCTGGCCACTGTGCAGTCAGACCCACCAAGTGCTTGCCAGCTACCATGGGGCAGGCAGCTCCAGGTGCTGTCATGGTACTGACTCTCTGCGAGGCTGTGGCTGGACCAGAGGACAGCAAGCCACTTCCCTGGCTGGCACCGGGGAATGCAGTGGCACCCGAAAGCTTGGAGATGCCAGGAACCACGGGGCCCCAAAGAGGGAGTCACAGCCCTAGCTCAGAGAGCTCCCACGTCTGGACTCCCTGAAAGGCTGCAGCTCTTCTTTCCTTCTCTTTACCTACAATGTGACAAGCAAGGGGCATGTTTCAGCCCTGTTTGTGTTACAGCCCTTTTAGCCTCACCATTCAGCAGGCCCCAACTTTTTGTCCTGAAACCAGGAAGAATGAGGTATGTAGGTAAGTGAAGGGCGAGCCAGACAAAGAGGAGCTTCATTGAGCAATAGAACAGCTCAGTCTCCTGAAGGGGGCAGCTCCTTTCCACAGCCAGGGTGTCTTGTCGAGTGTTCACCTCCTAGCAGAAAGAGTAGCTCTGCTCTGCAGGTAGGTTGTCCCAACAAGTGTTCACTTCCAGCAGAGAGGGTAGCTCCTCTCTGCAGCTGGTCATCCCACTGTCCGTGCAGCTCTCAGCAGAGAGCAGGCTCTGTAATCTTCTGCTGATAACTTATTTCTCTAATTGTTTATCATCTCCTTAAGTTCCGAATTCAGATACCAGCCGCCTGATGCATATCCATACATGTGAATAAGAGGCACTTCGAGTGTAGTATGACATAAGCATATTACATATTAAGAAAAGTGTTCCTAATCTATAACCCCACTTCACAAAACTCCTTGGTCCAACTTCCCTTGGATTACTGAAATATGCTCTGATTCATTTCCCTGTTCTCTCTCTTGCCCCCAAACCTCCCCTAAACCCACAGAGCAGCTGGGACAATCTGTTTAAACCCACAACCCCAATATAAAACTCTCCGTTGGCTTCCCAATGCAGTAGGGTGTTAGCCCTAACACCTTACAGTACATACAGTGCTTCACATGACCCGGGCCTGACATGCATCTCAACCTTAATCCCCTGCCGCTCTCCCCACATCCTGACATAGAGGATGCCAGACATCCTGGCTTTCTTCCTGTCCCTTGAACAGGCCAAGATCTTTCCTATTTCAAGGTCTTTGCTCTTGTTTTTCTCTCTACTTGTAGTGCTCTGCCTTCCATTTTTATACACGAGTACGCATTTTAACATTTGGGTCTCAGCTCAAATAGTCCCTCCTTACTGAAGTTTTTCTGTCCACTCCCTCTAAAGTGAGCTACCAATTACTTTTAAAACAATCACCTTATGTTATTGTTGCCATAACACTTACAATCTGTTGATTATTGTTTGTTATGCTTATTTATGATGTTCCTTGCTTCCAAAAATGTAAGCTCCACAAGGAAAAGATTTTGTCTTTCTACCCCTCAAAATCCCCAGCGCTTAAGCTAATACCTGTCTTTCTGTATAAATGTGTATTGATTCAATGAACAAATAAATGAAAGAATGAATTCTGCCTCAAGGAATTTATCCTAATGAAATGACTGAACTACACATACAAGGATGTCTATGATAGTACTATTCAAAAATAGCAAAGAATTGGAAACAATCTAAATGACCAACAGATCAACTACATAATTTGTATATTACCTATGCCACAGAATAGTGAATAAAAGAATAAGAATTGAATAGATTTACATGTATTGACTTGGGAAAATGTTAACCAGATATTGTTGAATGAAAAAAGCTATACAACCAAAGCCCAAAGTGTGCACCCATTTATATAAAATTATGTCTATACAATATTATATTGAACTATGCATTAATATACATATATGTGTGGACAGATGTCCAAAATTCTGTCTGGAAACATTAACAGTGATTATTTTTGAGAAATCTGGGACTGATTTTTACTTTGTTCCTATACTTTTCTGAATCATTTCAATTTTTATATGAGCATGTATTGTGTTCACAATCAGAAAAACATTTCTACTACTAGCCTTTGGCTCATCAGATTGACAATCCTAGGATTTTTCCAAGTAATTTTTGAGGAAAAAAAGAAGTTTTTCAATATACTTCTTCTAAATCTCTCTATTTAAAGTTTATTTATTTTCCCCCGTCTTGCTTTTCTTATTATTATTTGAAATGTGGAAACACTGTAAGCATTGCAAAAATAATAATAATAATAAAATAAATCAAAAAAATATTATTAGGCTAAGCTTTTCAAAGTGTATTTTAATGTAGCATCAAGCATGTTCGCATTTTTATTACTGATTATAATGTTCAACAGTCTGTGACACAACAATTCAGACTTTTTGGCAGACAGACCCCTGTTTCCATTTCTTTCAGTACAAGATGTAGGGTGTGGAAACTTTCTACTTCCTTGGAAACTCTTCTGAAAACGGGTTTTCACTCAGTGCAGTCTCTAAGTGTTTAAGAGGTGACTGAATTTCTGAAAGTGGTCTGACTGTTTTAGTGCCGCTGGCAACCGCTGTAACTTTCACACTATGTGAAAGGGGGAAAAATCCATATTATTAAAAATTTGCCCTAGATCTCTTTCCCATTTCCTTTTTTTTTTTTTTTTTTTTTTAAACAGAGGCCAAAATATCAGGATAATTTTTCTATGGAAACATTTAAACTCAGTATCAAAATATTTGATTATATGACTACATCTCTGAATAATAATGATCATATTAATCACTTATTGTTATTGAGAAGGCAGCTACAAAAAAAAAAAAAAAAAAAAGATGCCTAAATTCCATGCAGGTTTTTCTTTTCTTTTCTCTTTTTTTCTAACCTCTGTACTGCCAAATAGAATATCCATTCCTATTCAATTTCCTGAGGCTCAGTAGGATACCTAAATCCTATATATTTTTCATGGAAGAAAACAAACACACAAAAAAACCCACTGCCTTTAATTAACTTTTTAACTGGGAAAAATATAACAATTGTTTTCAAATTAAAATAGCCTCTGTCTGCTCCTATCATTCAGAAGTTGGCTGGTGTATTAGTCCATTTCAGCTCGTATAAGACAATACCAAAAACTAGGTGGCTTATAAAAAACAGATATTGATTTCCCACAGTTCTGTAGGCTGGCAGAATTAGTGGCTGGTGAGGGCTGACTTTCTGGTTCACAGAGAGTGACTTGTTGCTCTGTCCTCACATGGTGAAAGGTGTAAAAGGGCTCTCTGGGGTCTATTTTGTAAGGGCACTAATCTCATTTATAAAGTCTCCACCCTCATGACCTAACCACCTCCCAAAGTTCCCACTTTCTAATGCCATCACCTTGGGGGTTAGGATTTTAACATATTAGTTTTGGGGGAACACAAGCACTCCGACCACGGCAGTTGGCTTCCTAGGACAAAATCCTAAAACTAGGCAACTTTTATGTCTGTTCTGGATGTAGCTATTTGCTTTGCTGGAGTAACAAGTTAACGTTCCAGTTTCCCAGAGAGTCCTTTTGCATTCTCTGCTGATGGAGTTCAAGAGGAAACTGGCCTTGAACTTTTGGGGACACTGTCTCTGTCCCCAAAGCTATCTTTCCCATTCCCTTAGCAGGAGGAAGAAGATAGGTAGACTGCGATGAAGGATCCAAATTATCCAACATGTTTTATGGCATAATCAGAGATGGAACATAGGTTTCCATCTGTGTGCATCACTGATTTTTTTTTCGATTCCAGTATCTCATCAGTTCCTATGACTTTGATTATCAAATCATCATTGATGCACTATACATCTTAATCCCAAGCTTCATTTCTCACTTCATTCCTGAACTTCACGCCCACGTGGACAAATGCCTTCCCGAAAATTCAGCTCATCACAAATTGAATCCATCATGTTCTCCACAAATTGGATCTCTCTCTTTTGAGTTCTCTATATTGGTTGATATGTATCATTCACTATCCTTCAGTGCTGATATCTAAAATTGAAACTTAAAAGTCATGGTCAACTCTGTCATGGTCAAGAGACCTTCCTCAAGACCTGTAAATTCTACCCTGGTGATGTCTCTGATATCTATTCTCAGCTTTTTATTCTAACTGTCATTTTCACAATCAAGTCCCCATTATCTCAAGTCAAGTACAAGAACTGGCAATCTCTGGCCTGTAGGCCAAATTTAGTCCACTGCTTCTCTTTGAAACAAAGTTATATTGGACTGTTTGTGGCTGCTTTCACATTACAAAGTCAAAGTCAAGTAGTTGTAACAGGGACTATACGACACACAAAGTCTAAAATATTGACTAGCCCTCACCTTCATGGTCTAAACCATAGCAAAAGCCTTCAAAAAGTGTACATTGCTTATGTAAAATATGCAATAGGAAGAAGCAATAGATAGTTATGGAGAGAAAAGGAAAGAAACAAACACAACCTTTCAACCCACAATAATAACCACTATAAATCTTTCTATGCTTTTCCTGGGCACATAATATTATTCTTTACAGTAATTGAATCTTATTATACATACTATTTTTCCCAAATTGAGTCTTATCTTTTAGTAATATTAAATGAGTTTTCTAAGTTTTTACAGTTATGTAATATTTAATATTATAAAGATTAGGGTTCTAAGGTTTTCTAATAGGCATTTTCAAATTACTTTCTGGATAGGTTGTATATTTCCATCACCACCAGGATTGGGATTTAAAGCTAAACTAAGTTTTAGCCTCTTCAATTCTAGCTAAATATAAGCATCACTTTTTATGATATGGTAAATCAATGCTATTTTTACCTCTGTGATTAATAGTAAAATTGAGTATTTTATAATATGTTCAATTACCACTTGCATTTTTCTTCGTGTGAATTGATTAGGCTTATTATTTTCCACTTTGCAATTTCAGTGAATATCTTGACCTTAATTATTTACTAGTATTTCCAATAAAACAAAAATAATCATGGTCCACAAGTTCACAAGGTAATGTACACCGATGCACAACATCAAGATTCTAGATATGGTTCTTCTTGATTGACAGACTTATGAACTAAATAACTAGCTGTCTTATTGTATTAGTCAATTCTTGCACTGCTGTAAAGAAATACCTGAGACTGGATAGTTTATAAAGAAAAGAAGTTTAATTGACACACGTTTCTGCAGACTGTACAGGAAGCAAGACGCTGGCACCTGCTTCACTTCTGAGGAGGCCTCACAAAACTTACAATCATGGTGGAAGGTGGAGGGGGAGCAGATATGTCTTACATGGAAGGAGAAGGAGCAAGAGAGAGCAAGGCAGGTGGTGCTGCATGCTTTTAAGCAACCAAATCTCACGAGAACTCACTCACTATCACGAGAACAGCAACAGGCGAATGGTGCGAAACCATTCATGAAAAATTCACCCCCATGATCCAACCACTTCCCATCAGGCCCCACTTCCAAAACTGAAGACTACAGTTTCACATGAGATTTCATGAAGACACAGATCCAAACCATATCACTTATCCACAGATACCCAATATAAGCAACAGTCATTGTTAATAAAACAATAATAATGTAAGCACTTTACATACATTTACTCACTTTAAATCTCACAACAGTGCCATGAGCACACATGATCCCCATTTTATAGATAAGAAAACTGAGGCACAGAGCATTTAAGAGATCCAAGGGCTCGCTTGGCATCAAAAGCCATCCTCTTAACCATACACTATGCTGCCTCCTATGCTGATAGTAAAAGTAGGAATCCTCTGTTTATCTTATTAGCCTTAAATATTGTGAACAGTGGCCCTTTAACTTTTTTTGTTATATGTGTGCTTGAAGGAATTTTTTTGTTACATAGAAATTTCCTGTGAATACATAGTTAAATATAATCACTTTTCATATTTATTTTCTTTTTCTTTTTCGACAGTCTTGCTCTGTTGCCCAGGCTGGAGTTCAGTGGTGCAATCTTGGCTCACTGCAACGTCCACCTCCCAGGTTCAAGCAATTCTCCTCCCTCAGCCTCCCAAGCAGCTGGGATGACAGGCATGTGCCACCATGCCCAGCTAATTTTTGTATTTTTAGTAGAGACAGGGTTTCACCATGTTGGCCAGGCTGAGTCAAACTCCTGACCTCAAGTGATCCGTCTTGGCCTCCCAAAGTGCTGGGATTACAGGCATGAGCCACAGCACTTGGCCACGTATTTATTTTCTTTCCTTCACATTGTTTAGAAAGACAATCCCGAGCATAGAATTTACTTATTTTTTTTCTATTTTGACTATAGTTGTATTTTCAATTAATTGTTATATATCTCTGATTGTAGAAAACTTAACTCTATGTTGTCCATTCCAAATCATCACTGAGGCATCATGTGCATTCTTAAAATCTCAATCTAGTCATGCAACTTCACCAAAATCTTCAGTAACATCCCAGATCATACAGAAAAAAAAAGATGAGTTTTTTTTTTTTTTTTTGAGATGGAGTTTCGCTCTTGTTGCCCAGGCTGGAGTGCAATGGTGAGATCTCAGCTCACGGCAACCTCCGCCTCCTGGGTTCAAGCAATTCTCCTGCCTCAACCTCTCAAGTAGCTGGGATTACAGGCATGCGCCACCACGCTTGGCTAATTTTATATTTTTAGTAGAGATAGGGTTTCTTCATGTTGGTCAGGCTGGTTTCGAACTCCTGGCCTCAGGTGATCTGCCTGCCTTGGCTTCCCAAAGTGCTAGGATTACAAGTGTGAGCCACCATGCTTGGCTGATAATTTTGTTTGTTTGACTTTCAAGATCTTGTAGGATCTAGTTACAATCTACCTCTAATTCACTCCTCACTATTTCTCCAATTTTCACTAGATAAGCTATTCAACATTTCCAGAAGACACCCCATATTTCCTATCCTCCTGCCTTTTCTTATTCCCTCTTTCATTTTTAGAGGATGACCTCCCAAATTGGACACCTTATTTGCCATCAAGCTCAAATACTGTATCTTCTCTGGCAACTTCCTGAGTCCTTAGTAGGAATTATCCCTTAGGTTGTCATTTCATGGTATACACGATTATTATATTAATTACATGGAGTAATAAAGCCCACCCCACATCCTCACAAATGTTCATTAGCTCCCAAAGAGACAGGACCAAATCCTACTCAGTTATCTTTCCATCACAGACCTCAGCAAATGAGCATATACTCAATAAAAACACTGAGCAAATCAAATTGAATGAAAATGCTTGTGTCAGTTCACTCACTTTTCTCTAATGCAGTTCTTTCATCTCCTATTTTGTCTCTTCTTTATTCACATCATTGTGTACCATATGTGAAGTTATCTGTGGCAGCACTGTAATGCATTATTCATATCCTAGAGCCTTTTTATGGAACAATTAATTTGAGGAATAAAAATATTTGGAGGTTTTCAGCTTTCTCTTTTACTCACATTTTGACTAAAAAATGTCGGATAGCTATTAGCAGCAGGACTCTTAAAGGTAATGACATCTTATGAATCTGAATAAACTATAGTCTAAGACATTTTAGGCAAAAAAGATGTTTTGAAAAACTGACTTCTGTAAATCAAGTTGTTTTAAAAAATACCCACAATAACATAGTCATAAATATTTGCCAGCTGAAAGCTATAGCTCTATGAAAATTGAGAGTATTCAAAAAATGCCATATGTATTTTTCAGGAACCTGAAGTCATACTTACCTTATTTCTTTTATTACATAGCCTAGTAACAAAATGTGTACTTCTTCAGAAAATGTAGGATATTCGTTGAAGCTGTACTAGGCTTCCAGAATTGCAATTGTCTTCCAGCACTACTTCACAATTAGTATTCAAAAGCACTCATATAATAAAATAGAGATTATCTTATTTGAAAACACTTTGTCTTTTTCTAAAGAGGGCTTCCTTTTAAAATCAAGCATCAATCTCTGAAGTGAAATACACACATGTAATGGGCATAAAGCAGTTAACTGGAAAATTTTTGTGACCACAAAACAATTTGGGAATACTAAGAGAGCACACATGTGAGAGCATCTTACAGTCAAAATTCAACTAAGATGAATTTTGAAACTATTGTAAATGACAAACATTCTTCCCCCAACTTCAGCAACAGATATTTTAAAGCAGTAAGAATACTTTTAGGAAAGTTTAGCAAAAGAGAGTAAGTAGCAGAAATGGACATTTCTGCATTGCACTCATTGGATACATTTCAGGATCTCTGGTTCAGCGCATGAACTTGCCACAGCCTATTTCTCCCATATCATCATCTTCTACTATTCACCCTTCATTCCACCCACACCAGTTTGTGCTTTTCTTTTTTGCCTCAGCATATTTTGGACTAAAAGGGCCAGAGACACTACAAAATTAAAAGAGGGTTTTGGGCCTCAGAATTCTATTGACAGGAAACAGGCTGAGAATACTACCACTCAACTGCAAACACAGGGCAATTCTCATTGAAAAGGAAAGATGGCCGGGTGTGGTGGCTCATGCCTGTATTCCCAGCACTTTGGGAGGCTGAGGCTGGTGGATCACTTGAGGCCAGGAGTTCGAGATTAGCCTGGCCAACATGACAAAACCCCATCTCTATAAAAATAATGCAAAAAATTAGCCAGGCATGGTGGCAGATGCCTGTAATCCCATCTACCCAGGAGACTGAGGCAGGAGAATCCCTCGAACCCGGGAGGCAGTGGCTGCAGTGAGCAAAGACCCCACCATTGCACTCCAGCCTGGGCAACAAGAGTGAAACTCCATCTCAAACAAACAAAAAAAAAAAAAGGAAAGAATACTCGGAGGTCAGATCCAAGAGCCACGGAGAATCATTTCTAGGATACAGGACTAAACCCTAACCAAGAAAGTCATAACTGTGTCCAGACAGATTTCAGAATCACTATGGACTACGGATGAAAGTGTCTTCCAGTTTCTTCCTTTTTGAACTGGAGTGACTATAGCAGTTATCCGACGCCTAACCCACATTCCATCATTGTATGCTGAGTGTGTGGGGAGCAGATAACTTGTCTTCATTGTTTACAGCCTCTCACCTTGACAAAAACTATATTAGAGGATTTGTAGTCAATGAACTGCAAGGAGCCGCATGGACTTGGATCTAATGCACTTGGACCTGATTTGGATTGTGGGATCCTGGACCATGAATTTGAGCATAATGCCATAATAGAATGAGATATGGGGAGGCTTGAAGAAGATAGGAGTTTATCTTGCAGGTGAAAAGGTTTGAATTGTGTGGCCAGAGAGCAGACTGTATTTTCAGAAAATTCCACAGCAATTCTTCCAGGCCAGAATCTTGCCAGCCCACCAGAAAGCAGTAAAGCTGTATTTTCCCTACTCTTGGAACCAAAGAGCCTTTGTGACAGCTTCAAAGAACAGAAGTTGGTGAAGTAATGATGCAAAACATCTAAGGTGAAGTCATAAAAAGATAGACAGCTTCTGCCTGACTCTCTGTCTCTCAGGATACTGTTAGGACTCAGCCACCCTGTTGTGAAGAAGCCCAGACCACACGGAGAGGCCACATAAAGGTGTCCTAGGCAACAAACCCAGCTAAGTTCTCAGTTGACAGCCAGCCTCAAAGGGCAGATGTATGAATGAGCAGCCATTTGCAACTGCTAAATGCCCTTAAAGACTCTTCACTGGCACTGCTGCTTTTGGAAAGCTTTTTCTTACTCCCATGATCTGGGGTGGATTCCATTCCTCTGGGTCCCTAGCATCCTGTGTCATTTCTAGTGGCACAAATCACACATACATTGACTGTTAGGTGAGTATCCATCTCCCCCATCAGAAATAAAGATCTTATTAACAGTATCTGTCTTTCTTATTTATATTCTCAGCACTTAGCATAATGCACAGTGGATAGTTGAACAATGGTAAATAAATGTGTTGGACCAATGAGGTACTAAATATAACACCAGAAATAGTAAAAATAGCATAGGTGATTAACTAAGATAGTTGAACGAGGACACCAGCAAACCGTTAAATTTGTTTTTAGCAGACAGACACTCTGAGAGCACTCTGCAGACACTAAGACTGATACTAAAGTCTGAGGTACGGATGAGAGAGGGATGCCAAAGTGAGCAACTCAGCGTTTGTCTCCAAGGGGTATTTTAAACCTTGAAAGATCGCTGGGAGTCCCAAAGAGATTCTGTTTACGTGGGTTAAATTTTTCAGTATTTGCCACATTAAAAAATTAACACCGAGAATTTCAAAATATATTTGTTTACTCACCTTCCAACAACAAACCGATTATATGCTAAAATAACATTTTATGAAAAATAACTATTATTCAAAAAATAATTTAGTGAGATGAGAGGCATTGCTTTGTAATTTTGAAAATTCCTTTAAAGTCTGGCAGAACAGAGAAGGCTGGATTCTCGTACCAGCTTGGGCATTCCATCTGCTATGATATATTGTTTTGGTTGACGTATATAGAGAAAATCCATCCCCACACAGCTATTTAGTTGAAAAACTTAACTTTCTCAGATAATTGTGATACTTACCTTGATACCTCATCGAAACTCAAGTGATAATTTCCTAAAGGTTAGTTGCAATACGGAATCTAAAACAATAATAATGACCATTCACTCTCAGTTACATTAAAATCCCTTGATCTATCCAAGACTTTGAATGGATCTTTTAGTCATCCACAATTTGTAACATCATATATTGGTCATTTAGAAAATGTTGGTTCATTGAGTTATACAGACTGTTCAAGTATTAACATATTTTATAATTGTGTTCTTCCTAAATCTCCATATTGAAGTCCTAACCCTTTGTGCTTCAGAATGTGACTCTAATTTCAAAATTCAAGCTTGACACTTTCCTAGTATTTAAAGACTTAGCTGATAAGATCAGAGGTGATATTAACAATGATTAACAAATATTAACAGTGATATTAATGTTTAACAAATATTAACAATGATTAATAATATTAACAATGATTAACAAATATTAACAGTGATTAACAATCATATTAACAGTCATTAATACCTGATTGTATCATGTAAGTCTTTAAATACTGGGAAAGTGTGAAGCTTGTAGTAACAGATATGGTTTTTAGAAATTCTAATTTTGGTTGAAAATCTGAATTTTTAACATTAGCATCAGATATTGTTCATTGTTTCTCTTGAAGTGAAAGGCTCACTTGATCCTTTTCAAGAAAATGTCACTTAAATACTCAAATCTGAATATCCATAGTTTATCTCTCAGCTATTCTTTCAAGCAAAAATTGTGTTCTGTGAACAAAAAAAAAATGTCTACTCCAGCTCACGGCCCAAACAATCATGCACATGCTTCTTCATGAGACAACCATCATGCTTTGGAATGTGGCAGAAGTACTTAATGTGAATTTCCCATTTCATCACACAGACTATTGGGGGGAAAGGTAATCAAAATTTGAGATGTAATAAAATCAATAATTATTACAGCTTTACCAAGGACATTTGTTAATAAAACTACTTCCTTCGTTTTTCCTTCCTTCTTTCCTTCTTGCCTTCCTTCCCTCTTTTTAAATTGTAAATTATTGGTATTGAGGTTTCAGCATCAGTAGCTTAATTCTCCATTGCTTTTGCAACACCAGTAAAAATGTCAACAGAATCAGAGACAAATATTGTCTCAGTGTTAGAAAAATAGTTTTGGCCTCAAAAACCTCCTGCTAGGACTTGGAAAAAATGTTATTTTTTGCTCCTCCTTCCTTGCCCAAGGCTCCATGGAACACACTTTGGGAATCATTGTACAATCTTTACATAGTCCTCATTAAGAGCTTTATTTGTTTTCTAGTATTGAAAAAAGAGTAAATTTCAGAAACGCTATATAGTTAAACCTCAGATTTTAAAATTCAATGTATCTGTCATCATAACTCTGTTAACAGAAATTAACATTTGCATCTCGCTAATTTGATGTGAACAATATTATATTAAAATACAAACAGAGAAACAGGATAGGGACAAAAGAAAGAGGAGTAAATCTGTGAGTCTGTAAATAAGGAAATTTGATACTGGCACCTTATTACAAAAACTGTGCTATTCTCAGATATTAGGTATTACTATATATACCTACATATGGATGTGTGTGAATGAATCTAAATAGACATAGTTGTAACCACATGTAAGTTTGCACACAATTCCTCCCATAATGTGAGTTCAATTCTTTTCAAGAAGACTCTTTCATCTTTATACAGTTGCAAGGTAAAGTGTCTGTATTGGTTTAATTGTGTTCTCCCTAAATTTCCATATTGAAGTCCTAACCCTTTGTGCTTCAGAATGTGACTCTAAT
>NC_045449.1:63337140-63375387 GCF_002776525.5 Piliocolobus tephrosceles | reverse complement strand
TCCATATTGAAGTCCTAACCCTTTGTGCTTCAGAATGTGACTCTAATGCAAGACGACTGGTGTACTTATGGAAACCGGAGATAAAGAGATAAACATACGCAGAGAAAGGATCATGTCTTCTGCGAAGACAGACGAAGTTGGCTGTTTACAAGCCCAAAAGAGAGGCCTCCGGAAAAAAATCAACCTGACACCTTCATCTCAGACTTCTAGCCTCCAGAATTTTGAGAAAACGAATGTCTGTTGTTAAAACTACTCAGTCTGTGGTATTTGTTATGGCGGCTCCAGGAAACTAACACAGTGTCCTTCAAATTAGTTGAATAGAGGTAGTTCAGTGGAGCAGACTAAATAGACATGCTCTTAGTGTTCTCATCCAGTAACACCAGTTAAGGGAGGATACTCACAATCAGTGGAACTTCACATTTGAAACTTCCAAACTCTAAACCTCAGCTGAAACTTTTCCAACAAGGAAGTTTCTCCTTTGGGGAAGTGCATTAGTCTGTTTTCACGCTGCTAATAAAGACATACCCGAGGTTGGGAAGAAAAAGAGGTTTAACGGACTTACAGTTCCACATGGCTGGAGAGTCCTCACAATCATGGTGGAAGGCACGGAGAAGCAAGTCAAGTCTCACACAGGTGGTGGCTGGAAAAGCGGGAGCTTGTATAGGGAAACTCCCGTTTTTAAAACCATCAGATCTCGTGAGACTCATTCACTATCGCGAAAACAGCACGGGAAATACCCGCCCCCATAACTCAATCACCTCCCACCAGGTTCCTGCCACAACAGGTGGGAATTGTGGAAGTTATAATTCAAGATGAGATTTGGGTGGGGACACAGCCAAACCATATCAGCAACTAAGCAAGTTCTCACATGTGTTATTTCCTTGATAACTCTGTTCTGTTTGATTATAAAAAGAGAATCCAACCAGAAATATGCCATGACTTTCTGTCACCTATTGCTTCTCTCCTATCTACTGTTGTCTATGAATTACTTACATTTAATGAACCAATGAGCTTGAACCTATTTCACTTCTCTCATTCATGCATTCATCTTCCTTGTCATTTGATAATTGAAAAAACCTACTGAAAGCTAACTAGAATTAAAGAACAATTCTATATGCTGGCAATACAATTAAAAACATAGTTCCTGCCATTATGGGGCTTACATTCTATTAGGGGAGACAGAAGATAACAACAACATCAATATCAAAGATAATAATATGCCAGATAGTTACTCATTTATTTATTTATTTTAAGACAGAATCTCGTTTTTGTCGCCCAGGCTGGAGTGCAATGGTGTGATCTTGGTTCATCACAACCTCCACTTCCCAGGTTCAAGTGATTCTCCTGCCTCAGCCTCCCGAGTAGCTGGGATCACAGACACCTGCCACCACTCCAGGCTAATTTTGTGTTTTCAGTAGTGACGGGGTTTCTCCATGTTGGTCAGGCTGGTCTCAAACTCTCAACCTCAGGTATTCGCTGGCCTAGGCCTCCCAAAGTGCTGGGATTACAGGTGTGAGCCACCATGCCCGTCCTCGCCAGTTACTTAGATTCTATGAAAAACAATAAATTATGCATAGGACGGAGACCAGGTGAGGCAATGCTATGTTACTTAGAGAGGCATCTCTGATGAGGTGAGAGTTACAATCTGGAAGGAAGTACAGGTGCAAGTCAGGCAGATATCTGAAGAATTTCATTCTAAGCAGAGGAAACAGAAACTTTTAAGGCCCTGAGGTGGAATTTGTGGAAGACTTTGGGGACACCTGGATTAGAGTATGCAAGAAAGAGAATAACAAGAGAATAGGTTTGAGAAATTGGGAGTTGGCTTTGGTGGTTACTCTAAGGAGCATTTGATTTTTATTCTTAGTGAAATAAGAAACCATAATGCTGAGAAGTGATCTAATCTAACATTTTCTTAATTAATTAATTAATTTTGAGACAGAGTCTTGCTTTATTGCCCAGGCTGGAGTGCAATGGTATGATCTTGGCTCACTGCAACCCCTACCTCCTGGGTTCAAGTGATTCTTGTGCCTCAGTCTCCCAAGTAGCTGGGATTACGGGAGTGCACTACCACACCCAGCTAATTTTCACCTTTTTGTAGAGATGAGGTTTCGCAGTGTTTCTCAGGCTGGTCTCAAACTCCTGACCTCAGGTGATCCACCTCTGACCTCCCAAAGTGCTGGGATTACAGATGTCAGCCACTGTGCCCAGCCTCTTAATTTATTTTTCTTAATTGATACATAATAATTGTACATACTTACCTGGTACAATGTAATGTTTCAATAAACGTATACATTGCATAATGATCAAATGAGAGTATTTAGCATATTCATCACCCCATACATTTATTATTTCATTGTGGTGAAAACACTCAAAACCCCCTCTTTTAGCTATTGTGAAATATGAAACATAATATTGTTAACCATAGTCACCCTACTGTGCAATGGAACACCAGAACTTTCTAACTGTAACTTTGTACCCCTTAACTAATCTGTCCCTTTCACCCCCTTCTCTCTCCCTTCCCTACCGAGACCCGCTCAGTTGGGGAGACCCTAACCCAGCAGCGCTAGAGGAATTAAAGACACATACACAGAAATATAGAGGTGTGAAGTGGGGAATCAGAGGTCTCACAGCCTTCAGAGCTGAGAGCCCCAAACACAGATTTACCCACATCTTTATTAACAGCAAACCAGTCGTTAGCATTGTTTCTACAGACATTAAATTAACTAAAAGTATCCCTTATGGGGAACGAAGGGATGGGCCAAATTAACTGCAACAGGAACACACCCTAAAGACACAGATCACTCATGCTAATTGTTTTCCAGCGTGGGCGTTGGGGCCATTATGAACATGTTATAGTGCTGCAGAGATTTTGTTTATGGCCAGTTTTGGGGCCAGTTTATGGCCAGACTTTGGGGGACTTGCTCCCAACATTTTCCCATCCTCTGGTAACCACTGTTCTACTGTCTACTTCTTTGAGATCAATTTCTTTTGCATCCACATATGAGTGATATCAGCTGGTATTTGTCTTCCTGTGCCTGGCTGATTTCACTTCACATAATGTCCTCTAGGTTCACCCATGCTGCCACAAATAGGATTTTATTCTTTCTAATGGCTGGCATTTTCCGGCTTAGTGTGGTGGCTCATGCCTAATAATTCCAGCACTTTAGGGGGCTGAGGAGGGTGGATCACTTCAGCCCAGGAGTTCAAGACCAGCCTGAGCAACGTGGTATAACCCCATCTCTACAAAATACAAAAGTTAACCAGGCATGGTGGCATTCACTTCTGGTCCCAGCTACTTGGGAGGCTGAGAAGTGGGAGGACCTATTGAGTCTGGGAGCTCGAGGCTACAGTGAGCCGAGATAGTGCCACTGCACTCCAGCCTAGGCTACAGAGTGAGACCCTGTGACAAAGAAACAAACAAACACATTTATAAAAAGAATAAAAAATAAAAATAAAGGCCTGAATAGTATTCCGCTGCATATATATACCACATTTTTTAATCCATTCATCCATTGATGGACACTTAGTTTGATTCCATATTTTGGCTATTGAAAATAGTGCTGGAATAAACACGGGAGTGAAGATATCCCTTTCACACACTGATTTTATTTCCTTTAGATATATACTCAGTAGTGAGATTGCTGGATCATGTGGTAGTTCTGTTTTTAATTTTAATTTTTTTAAGGAACCTCCATACTCTTTTCCATAACAGCTTTTCTAATTTTCATTCCAACCCACAGTGTATAAGTGCTCCCCTTTCCCCACATCCCTCCCAGCATTTGTTATTCTTTGTCATTTTGGTAATAGCCATCTTAATTGGGATGAAGTGTTATCTCACTGTGGTTTTAATTTGTATTTCCTGATGATTGGTCATGTTCAGTATTTTTTTCATATACTTGTTGGTTGTTAGTAAAAATATCTCCTCAGGACTTTAGCCCAATTTTAAACTGGATTATTTGGCTTTTTCTGTTATGGAGTTAGTTGAGTTCCTTCTATATTCTGGATATCAACCCTTTGTCAAAAGCAGAGTTTGCAAATATTTTCTTCCATTCTGAACATTGTCTCTTCACTTTGTTGATTATTGTTATCATTTTTTGTTGTGCAGAAAGCTTTTTAGTTTGACGGAATCCATTGTCTATTTTTGCTTTCATTGTTTGTGCTTTTAAAGTCTTATCTGAAATATCTTTACTCAAACCAGTGTCATGAAGCATTTCTCATATGTTTTCTTCTACTAGTTTTATCACTTCAGGTCTTACATTGAAGGCTTTGTCCATTTTGAGTTTACGTTTGTATGTAATAAGACATAGCTTCATTCTGCATGAAGATATGTAGTTTTCCCAGCACCATTTATTGAAGAGACTAATTCTTTCCCCAATGTACATTCTTGGTACCTTTGCCAAAAACCAGTTGGCTATTGGTGTATGTATTTACTTCTGTGTTCTCTATTCTGTTCTATTGGTCTATGTGTCTGTTTTTATGTCAGTACCATGCTGTTTTTATTTCTACACCTTTGTATATATGTTGAAGTCAGGTAGTGTGATGCCACCAACTTTGTTCTTTTGGCTTAAAATTGCTGTAGTTATTCAGGGTCTTTTGTGGGTATAAGTGATTTTAGAATTCAAAAATCAAACAAAAACACAAAGACACACAGACACACACACACACTCAAAAACACAAAAGAAAACTACAGGCCAATATCCCTGATGAACATAGGTACAAAAATCCTTGACAAAATATTAGCAAACCAAATTTGACAGCACATTAAAAGATCATTCACTATGGCAAATGGGACTCATCCCATGGATGCAAGGATGGTTCAACACACAAATCAATGAATGTGATATATTGCATTAACAGAATCAAGAACAAAACTCATACCATTTCAGTAGACACAGAAAAAGCATTTGATAAATGTCAACATCCCTTCATGATTAAAAAAAAAAAAAAAAAAACTCTCAAAAGACTCAGTATAGAAGGAACATACCTCAACATAATAAAGGTCATATGTGACAAACCCACAGCTAACATTATACCTCACTGGGAAAAGCTGAAAGCTTTTTTCTGAGATCTGGAATAAGGGAAGGATGCCCACTTCCACTGCTTTTATTAACAGAGTACTGGAAGGTCTAGGCAGAGAAAGAGAAAGAAATAAAGGACATCTAAGTTGGAAAGGAAGAAGTTAAATTATTCCTGTTTGCATACTACATTTTCTTACACATAGAAAACTCTAATATCACTACTTCAAAATTTAGAACTAATAAAGAAAATCAGTAAAGTTGGAGGATACAAAATCAACATGCAAAACTCAGTAGCATTTCTATATCCCAATAGCAAACTCTCTGAAAAAGAAACAGAAAGCAATTCCATTTACAATAGCTACCAAAAAAAGATGCCTAGAAATAAATTTAACCAAAGATGTGAAAAATAACGTACAATGAAAACTGTAAAACCTTAATGAAAGAAACTGAAGAAGATATAAATAAATGGAAGACAATCTGTGTTCTTGGGCTGGAAGAATTAAAATCGTTAAAATATATGTACTACTCAGTGATCTATGGATTCAATGCAATCTCAATAACATTCTACACAGAAATGACCTAGCTTTTTATTAGGACCCCTTTGATTGCCATTTAGAAAATGGACCAGAGTTGAAGTTGGAAGGTCGGTTAGAAGATTTTTGCAATAAGCCAGGTAGGAAAAATGACAGTGGCTTTCTGCAAATCTCATACTTGCTTGACAAGGGTCACCTTGGGTCCTTTACAAACTTTGATTTAATCATTCCACATTATATACATTTATCAAAATATTGCATTGTACTCCATAAATGTGACCAACTATAATTTGTCATTTAAAATAATGTCAATTTAAAAAATAGACAAATAAAAAATATAAGACTTGCAACATTTGAAAAACTTTGGATTTAATAGGCTTGAGGTGGAGCTCAGCCATTCATGAATTCAATAAGTTTCTCAAGTGAGTCTTCTTACTGGGCAAATTTGGAAGTATAGGCTTGGAGCAAGTGGACAGGAGAGAGGCAGAAGACATCAGAGTCTAGATAGATATTCTGAAAGTTGAATAGCCAAAAATAGATACTGACATGACAGAGGACAAAACCAAGGCTGATTACAAAAGCTGGGGCCATTAGAGTCATAGAACAGGGCAACAAATATGGGTTTTCTTTTGGTAGAAATATCTGGGGAACCCCTCGCAAGGACAACCTACCTAAAAATTTTAAAAGATTTGCTTGAATCCCCACCTCCAACCCACTGAACCCAGTAATTTGTATTGACTCTTGACCCACCCTATCCATCACTTACACCCTGCTTAGAAGCATGCGTGAATAGAAAAGGCTGAGGAGCTTGTTGGAGGGGGTAGAAATAATGAGTTCAATAGCTTACAATAACGTATACGCATTCTTCAGGCAAAGCACAAATTATCAAATTAAGTGATGTTTAACAAAGCATTTTTGTCACATCCTTTTAAAACTAATCTCTTTTTCTCATTGTGAATCAACACAATGGAACAATACATTAGAATCAACACATTGGAATTCAATCCATTACTATCAATACACTCGAATAAACCATGTGATGGCTGATTTTTGTCAACTTGACTGGATTAAGAAATACAGCTAATACAACATTATTTCTGGATGTTTGTGAGATTGGCATTTCAGTCAGCAGACTGGGCAAAGAAGATCTGCACCTAATGATGCAAATGGGTAGTATCCAATCTGTTGAGGACTCAAATAGAACAAAAGACAGAGGAAGGGCAAATTCTCTCTCTCTCTCTCATCTTGATCTGGGATGTTGTTTTTTCTTGACTTCAGAAATCAGGGCTTCAGGTTCTCAGGTCTCTGGACTCTGGAACTTCATAGCAATGGCCCCACCAGTTCTCAGGGCTTTGGCCTCGGACTAAAAGTTACATCGTTGTCTCCCTACATTCTCAGGCCTCAGGCCTCCGAAATCAGGCTGGATTACACCACTGGTTCTCCTGTTCTCCAATTTGCAGATGGTAGACGGTGGGACTTCTAGGCCTCCGTAGTCACATGAGTTAATTCTCAAAACAAATCTCCTCATATATATGCATAGATCCTATTGATTCTGTTTCTCTGGAGAATCATGACTAACACAAACAATAGTTAGTACAAGTTGCTTCACACTTTACCTTTGGGTTAACCTTTACATAACAAAAGCCTGAGTGGGCAAACCGAGTAGTTAAACAAATAATTCCTTTTTCTCATAGGAAATAGCTAAAATTCTTCTTCTAACCCAAGAGAAAGAAATCTTAAATTTGATATGATTTAAAAAAGAGATTTATAAAGTGATTCATGTTTTCCTAGTGAAGAAAAGTAAACTTATTCATTATAACTCTGATATATCTTATTTATGGAGAGGCGCTCATTGTTTTGTTCCTCTGTGTCTTTCTGTAGAAAGTCCAATGCAGTTTATATCATCAGAGCTGTCTTTCTGAATGTAAATCACATTTAATGGTATCACTTACACATAGAAAGTTTTCCATTTTCTTTAACTTACAGAAAATAAGATGAAAAAGACTCCATTTCCCAGAAGTCATGATCAAATTTCAGATGACTTTTTCTACTCCACAATAAGCAAATATCAAATTTAAGCCAGAGAATCATCTGAAAAAGCTTGGCAATGTTATAAGAGATCATAGTTTTGAGGAGCTTGTTGGAGGGGGTGAAATCCCAAGATTAATAACTTACAATAGCTAGTATGCATTATTCAGGCAAAGCAAAAATTGTCTAAGTGGTGTTTTATAGAAAAAAATTTATCAGGTTGGTTTACAACGTTGAATCTCTTTTTTTCATTGTGAATCAACACATGTTTACATGCAGATATCCAAATTTTACACTTGATTACAGGAGTAGTTAAAGACAGATTACAACATTTTATTCCCAGAAGCCACTTTTCTTCCATTGCATTGGCAATCTCTTCAAGTTTTTGTGGGGCTTTTTAAGCAGATGTTTTAAGTTGTAATTTGAGTTACAGTTTGCATTTCATCCTACCATTGATTGGTAGATTCCAGGCATCCAGAATCTACTAGAACATTCTTACCCTTCATCACCAGTTGCTAAACATTTGATGGACACAAAAGCATCCCATAATACTAGAGAAGTAATCAGCTAACAAAGGGAAAAAATTATCCTTCCTAGCATCACTCCCTTTTTAACTCTTCCATGGGCACGTGCTTCTTTTCAAAATGCATGAATAAACAACATGCAGGCCATATCAGCCCTGCCTTCTAGGAGCATTTATCCATTCCTTTCTTCAACAAGTATTTAGCACCTTCTATATGCTAGGCAATTTCCTGAACATTGAGGGCCTAGTGACAAGAAATAAATTTGTTACCTTTACAGAGATTACATGCTGGTGAGAAAATGAAAAATTAACAAATGAAACTGAATAATAATACAATTTCTGATGGTAATATGTGACATGGCAAACATAAACCATAATCTTTTATAAATTTAATTTAATTTTTTTGTTGTTGTTGTTGTTTTTGTTGAGGCAGAGTCTCACTGTATTGCCCAGGCTGGAGTGCAATAGCGTGATCTTGGCTCACTGCAACCTCTGCCTCCAGGGTTCAAGTGTCTCATGCCTCAGTCTCCCAAGTAGCTGTGACTACAGGCACCTGCCAGCACATCTGGCTAATTTTTTTTTTTTTTTTTTTTAGTAGAGACGGGGGTTTCACTATATTGGCCAGGTTGGTCTTGAACTCCTGACCTCGTGATCCTCCCACCTTGGCCTCACAAAGTGCTGGGATTACAGGAGTGAGCCATTGCGCCTGGCCTAATTTATTTTTATTTTTATTTTTTTGAGACAGGGTCTTGCTCTGACATACAGGCTGGAGTGCTGTGGCTGGCATGGTCACAGCATGATCACGGCTCACTTTCTAGGTTTAAGCAATCCTCCTACCTCAGCCTCCCCAGTAGCTGGGACTACAGACACACACCACCACACCTGACTAATTTTTTTCTTTTCATAGAGACGGTGTCACACTATGTTGTCTAGGCTGGTCTCAAACTCCTGGGTTCAAGCTATCCGCCTGCCTCAGCCTCCAAAAGTAAAAACAGAATTTTAAAACAGAGAAAGGCCATTAGTGAAAAACTGGTGAAATTTGAATGAAATCTTTGGTTTAGTTAATATTACTGAAACAATGTTAGTTTTCTGTTTACGATTATTATACTATGGTTAGGCAGGATATTAACATAAGGGGAAGTGGGATAAGTGGTATAGGAGAACTCTCTTTTTACTGTTTTTACAACTTTTCTCCAAGTCAAATTAGTTCTAAATAAAACTGAAACAAAAATAAACAAAGTAGAATAAGAAGAAAAAGAGTAGGCCTGACGTGGTGGCTCACACCTGTAATCCCAGCACTTCAGGAGGCTGAGGAAGGAGGATCAGAAGGTCAGGATTTCGAGACCAGCCTGGCCAATATGGTGAAATCCTATCTCTACTAAAAAAATACAAAAATTAACTGGGCATGATGGCATGCACCTATAATCCCAGCTACTCGAGAGGCTGAGGTGGGAGAATTGCTTGAACCTGGGAGGCGGAGATTGCAGTGCAGTGAGCTGAGATTGTGCCACCGCACTCCAGCCTGGGTGACAGAGCAAGACTCCATTTCAAAAAAAAAAAAAGAAAGAAAAAAGAAAAAAGGAAAAGAAAGAGGAAAGGAAAAAAAAAAAAAGAATACTACTATAATCCTTGAATTATACAAGGAATGAGAGGTTTCCAGAGTTCATATGAGTCATTGGTGGCAGAGCTGGGAGCAAGATGGGGAAGATTTTAAAGAAAGAAACAAAAGACAAGTATAAACAAGCTTCTATTAACTATAGAACTATGGTAGTGCTGGTATTTGAAGTAGGAAGATACGTATGAATGTATATAGATACTGATAAGGAGATAGATGTAGTTGTAGATGCAAACATACCCTGTCCTATCAAAGATAAAACTATTGAGCCTGCATTGCATTTTCACTGATATGCAGTCACACGATGGCTATTAATTTGGGGGCAGAGGTATGACTGCCATACACAGGTATGACTAGACGTCTTCTAATGTGAAAAAGCAAAGGAGAAAAGGGTGCAATCTGAAGAATCCATTAAGACATAGAACTAGAGCTGTATGTATGCTAAAAGATGTTAGAAGGTCATGGTTAAGGAACAGAAAACCTTAAGTCAGCCTGAGTCAGAGAAAGCCAGCCAAATGATTTTTTTTAAAGAAAAGGCTGCAGGGCTGAGAAGCACAGTGTTGGCCATGCAATCAAAAAGATGTGTATGAAGGACAAGGGTTTTAGAGTTAGAAGCCTCACTTCAAATCTGTTACTATCTTGCTTTGGGTAAGGTTTCTAACTTATCTGAGCCATGGATTTTCAACTGTAAACTGATCATAATAATTATAACCATTTCTTAGCATTGTTATGATGAATAATAGGAGAAGATTTAGGAAGTGTGCCTACACAGTATCTAGAAGTTTAATAAATGATAATATCGTTTTGCTTCCTACCTTTTCCTTACCAACCACACATCTGTATACCTCTGCTATTCCCAGAACTTACACCAAATTTTCAAAGAGCAATGCTTGCCATCCAGCAAAAAATGACATGACTACAGAGGCTCTGGGGCAGAAGACCAAGAGAAAGCAAACGTGCACACCTCATAGATTCCGATAGAAACATCCTTTTCTTCCAGATAGCTACCAGCATTGCCACCGAGATCGAATCACAGATCATGTGGGGCACTGCAACAGGTTTTTTACCATGAAATGTATAGTGTTCGTCAGCAGTTTTTTGGTTTTTTTTTTTTTTTTTTTTTTTTTGAGGTGGGGAGTTGTTTCTTTTCTACCATCTCAGATTAAGAATGCAAGAAAATAATGGTGATTAGTTTGTCCAGGGATTTATTTTATGGTAATTCCTGGTTTTCCAAGTATTTGATCAAGTAAGAAAAAATGTGATAATTCCCCAGAATAAGAAATTGTGATGATATTATACTCCTGTGTACATAAGGATGTTCCATGTTACAACTCAGAAAAGATGAATTTAACACTAAAAAGATGAAATGTTATGTGTAAGTCCTCACTTGTCTTCTTTCTAATTAAAAGTACAAATTTCAAATATAAGAGCTGATATTAAATCAAATCTCCTTAGAGAAACTAATTAAGGAAACACACCACCCCATTTCATTTCTCCAAAAATATGTTTAGTGCCTGCCAAATTATTATTATTTGCATTCATAAAAATAACAGATGAAGTAGGGAGTTGATACAGTTACCTAATTCATTTGAACTTCAAACTTGTAGAACAGACATGACCATGTAAAATTCCCATGAAATAGGGGCATATCATCCGAAGCCGACAAAAGTGATACTTTCCATTCCCTACCACATACATCATTTTTGCTATTCTCTTCCTTCCCATATAGTCTTCTCCTAATCTCACCTTTCAGGCTAAGGAGTATAAATGGAAATTAGTGTATAATAATGGGAATAATCTCAGGAGTTCTATTTGTGTAAATGAACATGTGTGAGAATGTTTGGTTTTTGGCTATACAAAAGAGAAATGCAGATGGCACAGGAGAAAAAAAAGGACTATTTTTGGAAATAGTATTTTTTAAGTTTGAGGTGCACTAAGTGTTCCATGGGGTCCTTGCAAGAATATGAGAGATTGAGAGATCAAGGTTTGGGAGAAAACCACCCACCATCATACACCTTTATTTCTTCTTGACAACTCATCAAAACAGCGGTGCGGAGAGAATGCAGGGGGAGCAGAGTTGGCAGTGTGAGAAAACACGCAAGGCAGAGGAAGAGAAGACATGACTGCGGTTATTTTGTGATAGTTGCTGGTGCTGCTGCCCAGCACTGAGTCTCACTCCAGTGGTGGGAGCACTCTGTATTTGTTTTAAGGGGAGTACACTCGCTTACTTTCAGCCTTCATGTTTGTGGTGGAACTAATACCAGTTCTCAGCTCCAAGAGTGGAGAATGATGCCAGATGAAGGCAATCAGTGCATTTCCTCTCCCAGGCCACAAATTCAGATGTAAGCCCCTAGGCCAGGTTAGACCAACCAGAGCCATGGAGGCTCCATTTGGGGATTCTACTTGAGCTTTTGAGGAAGTCAACTCTCCTTTCAAAATTTCCCAAAATATCATGTTGAGTAGTTGCCACCACCAAAGTGTGACAATAAAGACACCCTAGAGAAACTACTGCCAGTCTTTGAGCCTCATTCAAGTGATGCCATAAGGTACAGGCAGACCTCAGAGATACTGTAGGTCTGATTCCCGAACACTGCAACAAAGTGAATATCGCAATAAGGCATGTCACACAAATTTTTGGTTTCCCAGTGCATATAAAAGTTATGTTTACACTATACTGTAGTATATTAAGTGTGGAATAATATTGTATGTAAAAGCACAGTGTACATATCTTCATAAAAAATCATGCTAAAAATGCTAATCATGATCCGAGCCTTGAGCAAGTCATAATATTTTTGCTGGTGGAGGGTCTTGCCTTGTTGATGGCTGTGGCAATTTTTCAGAATAAAACAACATTGAAGTTTGCTGCATTGAATGACTCTACTTTGCACAAAAGATTTCTCTGTAGCATGCAATGCTATTTAATAGCACTTTTCCCACAGTAGAATTGCCTTCAAAATTGGGGTCAAACCTCTCAAATTCTGACACTGCTTTATCAACTAAGTTTATGTAATATCCGTTTGTTGCCATTTCAAGTATGTTTACAGCATCATCAGTAGCAGTTTCCATCTCAGGAAATCACTTTCTTTGCTCATCCATAAGAGTAATTCTCCCGCCATTCAAGTTTCATCATGAGACTGCAGCACTTCAGTCACATCTTCAGGCTCCACATCTAATTCTAGTTCTCTTGCTATTTCCACCTCATCTGCAGTTACCTTGTACACTGGTCTTGAATCCCTGAAAGTCATTCATGAGGTTTGGAATCAATTTTTTCTAAATTCTGGTCAATATTGATATTTTGACCTCCTCTCATAAATCATAAATGTTCTTTTTTATACAATTTCAACTTTTATTTTAGATTTAAGGGTAAATGTGCAGGTTTGTTACACGGATATATCACACAATACTGAGATTTAGGGTATAACTGATCTTGTCACTTAGGTACTGAGCAAATAGTCCAAAATAGTTTTTCAACCCTTGCCTCCCTCCCTTTCTCCCCGTCTAGGTGTCCCCAGTTGCCATCCTTATGTCCATGAGTGTCCACTGTTTAGCTCCCATTCATAAGCGAGATTATGTGGTATTTGGTTTTCTGTTCTCACATTAATTCACTTAGGATAATGGCCTTAAGCTGCATCCATGTTGCTGCAAAGGACATGATTTCACTCTTTTTTACGGCTGTGTATTAATGTCCACATTTTCCTTATGTAATCTATTGTTGATGGGCATCTAGGTTGATTCCATGTCTTCGCTATTGTGAATAGTGCTACAATGAACGTATGAGCATGTATTTTTTTGGTAGAACAATTTATTTTCTTTTGGATATATGCCCAGTTAAATAGGACTGCTGGGTTAAGTGGTAATTCTATTTTAAGTGATTTCGGATATTGCAAAATGGCTTTCCACAGTAGCTGAACTACTCTACATTCCCACCAACAAGGTGTAAGTGTTTGTATTTCTCTGCAGCCTCACCAGCATCTATTGTTTTTTGACTTTTTAATAATAGCCATTCTGATGATTATGAGATGATATCTCATTGTGATTTTGATTTGCATTTCTCTGATGATTAGTGATGTTGAGCATTTTTTCTTACATTTATTGGCTACTTGTATGTCTTCTTTTGAGAAGTGTTCATTCATGTCCTTTGCTCACTTTTTAATAAATTTATTTGTTTTTCGATTATTCAATTGCATAAGTTCCTTACAGAATCTGGATATCAGACTGTTTTGGATGCATAGTTTGCAAATATTTTCTCCCATTCTGTAGGTTGTTTGCTTACTCTGTTGACAGTTTCTTTTGCTGTGGAGAAATTCCTTAGTTTAATTAGGTCTCATATGTCAATTTCTTTCTTTCTTTTCTTTTTTTTTTTTGGCAGTTGCTTTTGAGGACTCAGTCGTAAATTATTTCCTAAGGCCAAGGTTCAGAATGGTGTTTTCTAGGTTTTATTCTAAGATTCTTATAGTTTGAGATATTACATTTAAATCTTCAATTCATCTTGAGTTAATTTTTGTATGTGGTGAAAGATAGGAGTCCAGTTTCATTCTTCTGCATATGCCTAGTCAGCTATTCTAGCACCATTTATTGAATAGGGAGTCCTTTCACCATTGCTGATGTTGACTTTGTTGGAAATTAGATGGCTGTTAGTGTGCAGCTTTATTTCTGGGTTCTCTATTCTGTTACATTGGTCTATGTGTTTGTGTTTCTGTACCAGTACCATGTCTATTTTGGTTATTTCTACCCTTCTATTAATAGTCTGAAGTTGGATAATGTGATGCTTCTGGCTGTGTTCTTTTTGCTTAAGATCCATTGGCCTAATTGAGCTCTTTTTTGGCTACTTAGGAATTTTAGAAGAGCTTTTACTAATTCTGTGAAAAAAAAAACATGACATTAGTAACATGACAGAAATCGGATGGAATTTGTAGATTGCTTTGAGTAGTATGGTCATTTTAATGATATTGATTCTTCCAGTTCATGAGCACAGAATACTTTTCCGATTTTGTATCATCTATGATTTCTTTTGCCAGTGTTTTGTAGTTCTCCTTGTAGAGATCGTTCCTCTCCTTGGTGAGATGCATTCCTAGGTTTTTGTTTTGGTAGCTTTTGTAAATGGGATTGTGTTCTTTATTTGGCTCTCAGCTTGAAAGTTATTGGTGTATAGAAATACTACTGATTTTTTTGTACATCAATTTTGTATTCTGAAACTTTACCAAAGTAGTTTATCAGTTGCAGCAGCCTTTTGACAGAGTCTTTAGGGTTTTCTAGGTATAAAATCATATTGTCAGAGAAGAAAAATAGTTTGACTTTTTTCTTTTCCTATTTGGATCCCTTTTATTTCTTTCTCATGCTTCATTTTCTGGCAAGGATTTCCAGATCTATGTTGAATAGGAATTATAAGAGTAGTAATCCTTGTCTCTTTCCAGTTCTCAAGCGAAACACTTCCAGTTTTGCCCATTCAGTACAATGTTGGCTGTGGATTTGTCACACATGGTTCACATTATTTTGAGGTATGTTCCTTTGATGTCTAGTTTCTTGAGGGCTTATATTATTAAAATATATAGACTTTCTATATGGAAAGCTTTTTTTCTGTATCTATGGAGATCATCATATGGTTTTTGCTTTTAATTATGTAAATATGGTGAATCACATTTATTGATTTGTGTATGTTGAACCAATTTTGTCTCCCAGAAATGAAGCCTACTTGGTCATGGAGAGTTAACATTTTCATGTGCTGCTGGATTTAGTGTGTTAGTATTTTATTGAGAATTTTTGTGTCTATGTTCATCAGGAATATTGGCCTGTAGTTTTCTTTTTTCATTATGTCATTGCCAGGTTTTGGTATTAGGGTGATGCTGACCTCATAGAATGAATCAGGAAGGAGTCACTACTCTTTGATATTTTTTGCAATAGTTTTAGTAGTATTGGTACCAGCTCTTCTTTGCACATCTGATAGAGTTGTTGTTGTTGTTAGTAATAGCAGGTTTTTTTTTTTTTTTTTTTTTGTATTACTGGTTCAACTTCAGAAATTAATATTGGTCAGTTCAGGGGTTCCATTTCTTCTTGATTCAACCTTGGGAACTGGTGTGTATCCAGGAATTTATCCACTTCCTCCAGATTTTCTAGTTTGTGTGCAGAGAGTTGTTAATAATAGTCTCTAAGGGTTTTCTTTGCATTTCTGAAGGACTGGTTGCAATGTCACCTTTGTCATTTCTGATTGTGGGTATTTGGATCTTCTCTCATTTTTTCTCTGTTAATCTAGGTAGGAGTTGATTGATCTTGTTTATCCTTTCAAATAACCAGTCTGGGGTTTTGTTGATTCTTTGTATAAATTTTTGAGTCTTAATGTCATCCGTTCTGCTCTGATTTTAGGTATTTCTTTTCTTCTGCTAGCTTTATGGTTAGTTTTTTCTTCTTTTCCTAGTTACTCTAGGTGTGACTTTAGATTGTTAATTTGTGATGTTTCTAACTTTTTGAGGTAACCATTTAGTGCTATAAACTTGCCTTTTAACACTGCATCCCAGATATTTTGGTATGTTATGTCTCTGTTTTAATTTACTTCAAAGAATTTTTAAATTTCTCCATTGAAAATGCAGGAAGAAATAAACATCTTAAGAAGAAATCAATCAGAGCTTCTGGAATTGAAAAGCTCACTTAAGAAATTTCAAAACATAATTGAAAGCTTTATCAATGAACTAGACCAAGTAGAAGAAAGAGTTTTACAGCTTGAAGACCCATCTTTCAAACTAACCCAGTCAGGCAAAAATAAAGAAAAAAGAATTTTAAAAAATGAATAAAGTCTTTCAGAAATATAGGATTATGTAAAGCAAAACCTACAAATTATTGGCATTCCTGAGAGAAGTGGAAAAAAAGAAAACAACCTGGAAAATATGTTTGAGGGAATAATTTTAAGAAAAGTTATCCAATCTTGCTAGAGGGGCAGACATTCAGGTACAATAAATCTAGAGAACACCTGTGAGATACTATACAAAATAAACATCACTAAGGCATATAGGCACCAGACTGTTCAAAGACAATGCTAAAGAAAAAAACTTACAGGCAGTTAGAGAAAAAAGTCAGATTATATACAGCAGGAACTCTATCAGGCTAACAGGGGACTTTCAGCAGAAATCTTTCAAGCCAGGACAGATTGAGAGCCTATTTAAAGCATTCTTAAAGAAAAGAAATTCCAACCAAGACTTTCATATCCCACCAAACTAAGCTTCATAAATGAAGGAGAAATAAATTCTTCCCCAGACAAGCAATCCCTAAGAGAATTCATTACCACTAGACAGGCCTTTCAAGAGGTCTTTAAGGGAGTTCTAAATATGGAAACAAAAGAATAATACCCGCTATCACAAAAACACAATTAAGTACATAGCCCACAGACCATATGAAGCAATCACACAATGAAAACTACAAAGCAACTAGCTAACAACTTTGTGATAAGTTGTTGTTAT
Source organism: Piliocolobus tephrosceles (assembly GCF_002776525.5). Lineage (NCBI taxonomy): Eukaryota > Metazoa > Chordata > Mammalia > Primates > Cercopithecidae > Piliocolobus > Piliocolobus tephrosceles. The sequence continues at coordinate 63,358,222 of NC_045449.1, read as the reverse complement.
CACACATCAATATTAACCTTGAATGTAAGTGGTCTAAACACAGCACTTAAAAGGCACATAGTGTCAAGTTGAAGAAAAGATAAGAACCATTCATCTACTGCCTTCAAGAGATCCATTTCACATGTAATAACACCCATAGGCTCAAAGTAAAGAGTCTGAGAAACATCTATCACATAAATGGAACACACAAAAAAGCAGTGCTCACTATTCTTATATTAGATAAAACAGACTTTAAACCAACAACAGTAAAAAAGGACAAAGAAGGGCATTACATAGTAATAAAACATTCAATTCAACAAGAAGACTTAATTATCCTAAATATATACACCCCCAATTTTGGAGCACCTAGATTTATAAAACAAGTACTTTTAGACCTATGAAAGGACCTAAATAGCCATGTAATAATAGTGGGGTACTCTACCACCCAACTGATAGCATTAGACAGATCATCAAGGCTGAACACTAATAAAGAAATTCTGGACTTAAATTCGACACTTGATCAGTTGGACCCATTAGACATCCACAGTGTAACTCCAACCCATTAGACACAGAATGAGCATTCTTCTCATATGCATATGGAACATACTCTAAGAACAACAATATGTTCAGTCATAAAGCCACTCTCAATAAATTCAAAAAATTCAAAACCATACCAACCATACTCTCAGACCACAGTACAATAAAATTAGAAATCAATACCAAGAAAACCTCTCAGAATCACACAATTACATAGATATTCAGTCATGCTCCTGAATGACTTTTTGGTTAAAAAAAATGAATGTTCTTAATGAGATCTAAAATGGTGAATTCTTTCCAGAAGGTTTTCAATGTACTTTTTCCAGAACCAACAGAAGAATCAATATCTACAGTAGCTATAGCCTTACAAAATGTATTTCTTAAGAAACAAATTTTGAAAGTCAAAATTACTCCTTGATCCATGGTCTACAGAATGAATGTTGTGTTAGCAGGCATGAAAACATTAATCTCCTTGGAAATTTTCAGAGTTCTTGGGTGACTAAGTGCATTGTCAATGAACAATAAATTTTGAAAGACTTTTATTTTTTCCGAGCAAGAGGTCTCAACATTGGGCTTCAAATATTCAGTAAATCATGCTGTAAATAGACATGCTGCCATCCAGAATTTGTTGTTTCATTTACAAAGCACAGGAAGGATAGATTTAGAATCATTCTTAAGGGCCATAGAATTTCTGAAATGGTAAATGAACATTGACTTTGATTTAAAGTCACCAGCTGCATTAGCTTCTAGCAAGAGAGTCAGCCTGTCCTCTCAATCTTTGAAGCCAGGCATTGACCACACCTCTCTAGCTGTGAAAGTCCTAGATGACATCTTCTTCCAATAGTAGGCTGTTTTGTCTACACTGAAAATCTGTTGTTTAGTGTAGCCACCTTCATCAATGGTCTTAGCTAGATCTTCCAGACAACTTGCTGGAGTTTCTACATCAGCACTTGCTGCTTCACTTTGCACTTTTATGTTATGAAGATGGCTTCTTTAATTAAACTTCATGAAGCAATATCAGCTGGCTTCCAACTTTTCTTCAGCTTTCTCACCTCTCTCAATTTTCATACAATTAAAAGAGTTAGGGCCTTGCTATGGATTAGGCTTCTTCAGCTAAAGAGAATGTCATGGCTGGTTTGATCTCCTATCTACATCACTCAAACTTTCTGTTTACCAGCAATGAGCCGTTTTGCTTTCTTATCATATGCGTGTTTGCCAGAGTAGTGTTTTTAATTTTCTTTAAGAACTTTCCCTTTGCTTTCACAGCTTGGCTAACTGTTTAACACAAGAAACCTAGCTTTTGGCCTTGCCTGGCTTTTGACATGCCTTCCCCATTAAGCTTAATCATTTTAGCTTTCAATTTGAAGTGACAGGTGTGCAACTCTTCCTTTCACTTGAGCAGTTAGAGGCCATTTTAGGATTATTAATTGGCCTAATTTCAATATTGTTGTGTCTCAGGGAATTGAGAGGCCTGAGGAGAGGGAGATTGATTGGGGAACAGACAGTCATTAGAGCAGTCCGAATACATATAACATTTATTGATTAGGTTTGGTGTCTTATAGGGGCACAGTTTGTGGTTCCCCAAAAGAATTACAATAATAACATCAAATATTATTGATGACAGATCACCATAATAAATATAATAATAAGTTTGGAATATTGTAAGGATTACCAAGATGTGACAGATGGACATGAAGTGAGCATATGCTGTTGCAAAAATAGCACTGACAGACTTGCCCAATGCAGGGTTGCCACAAACCTTCAATTTGTAAAATAACATACTATCTGTGAAGTGCATTAGAGCAAAGTGCAATGAAATGAGGCATGACTGTAGTCATAGTCACAGACTGTAGTAGTTCGAATCGTTTCTTTTGGTTAAAGCTAATTTGAGTTGGGTTTTCTATCACTTGTTAGAGAAAGAAATAATATTCTCAGAATTCCCCAAATGGTACCCATTTAAATTATTCATTATCATCAGTCTCAAGAATGGTCATATACCTCTGTGGTCATAGTGAGTGCAAGCACCTTCTATAGACTCCTGGATTGGGATGAGGAGAGGGTGCTATTAAGGACTCTAGAAATCTAAAAAGTAGGATGTCTTGGGAAATTTGAAGTCCTTAAATGGAAATGTAAAACATCAAAGACCAATTTTGCCTGACTCAAATGTTTCCCTGGAGCCAACTCAGTGTCACAGCTTAATTCAAATTGCCAAGAGAAATAATTGTCAAAGACACATAGATTCTTAACAGCAAACTGGGACTATGGGACATTGTAAGAGCTGTCTATGTCTGTTCAATGGGTTTAAAGCCCAAATGAATCTGCTCTAGCTGAAAACCCTGAGCTAAAAAAAATTAGCGCTCTCATATATAGTAGAAATGAATTCCCTAAGCTTTAAAATGCCCTAGCATAAACAATATAATTGCTGAAGGTGATGGTTGAAAAACAAAGGTATAACTGAAGAAGTTTAGTGATTAGAATCACTGAAAAATTGAGAACATTTCTTTATATTTGTTGATGTAAAACTGAGTTAAGCAAATAGAAATAGCATTTTGTAATAAAAGCTGAAAATTTAAAATTGACATTAAAATACTGATCCAATGATGATTGGTGCTTTGAAATAATAGCACACATGGAACACCAGAAAATTAAAACACTGAATATTAAAAAAAAAAAAGGGGGGGGGGCCAGGCATGGTGGCTCATACCTGCAATCCTAGCACTTTGGTAGACCAATATGGACAGATCACTTGAGTTCATGAGTTCCAGATGAGCCTGAACAACATGGCAAAACCCTGTCTCTAATAAAAATACAAAAATTAGCCGGGTGTGGTGGTGCGTGCCTGTAGTCCTACCTATCTGGGGGGCGGAGGCAGGGGGATTCCTTAAACTAGGGAGGTCAAGGCTGCATTGAGCTGAGATGGCACCACTGCACTTCAGCCTGAACAACAGAGTGAGACCCTGTCTCAAAAAAAAAAAAAAAAAAAAAAAAAAGAGTCCTGGGGGTGAGGACAAGTGTCTGTTACAAAAATCTAGTTCAGAAAACAAAAAGGCAAATTGGTAGATTGTCTCCTAAATGGTCACCATCAATTAATTCCTTTCCTCCCTGTACATATATGCCACATCCCACCAAGCCCATTCCTTCCACCTCCTTGAATCTGGTCTGGCCTTAGTGACTTGTTTGACCAATAGAATATGGTAGAACTGACATCCCAGGACTTCCAAGACCAGGTCATGAGAAGTCTTGTAGTTTCACCTGGGCCTTTTCATGCTCCCTCTATGGGAAAGCTTCTTCTGGGAGAAGCCAGCCACTATGCAAGAAGTCTGACTTCCCTGAAACCACCATGCTGTAAGGAAGCTAGTCATGTGAAAAAGTCATAGGCAAAGAGAGAGAGAGGCAGAGGAGAGGGGAGGGGATTGGGGAGGGCGGGAGGGGAGCTGGGAGGGGAGAAGGAAGGGGAGGAGAGAGGGGAGGGGAGGAAAGGGGTGAGGGGAGATGAGAGGGGGAGGGGAAGGGTAAGGAAGGGGAGGGGAGAGAGTAGAAGGGAGGAGAGGGGAGAAGGTAGAAGGGAGGGGAGGAGAGAGGGGAAAGGGAAGGAAAGAAGGGAAGGGGAGAGGAGCGGGGAGGGAAGGGGAGAGGAGAAGGGAGGGGGGAGGGAAGGGGGGGGGGGGGGGAGGGGGAGGGGAGTAGAGAAGAGGAGAAGAGAGAAGAATGCCTGGTCAGCTTTGCCTTTTCCAGCCATTGCAGTTCAAGTTCCAGACACATGAGTAAAAATGTTATTGTGGACATTTCAGCACAGCAGATGTGTTGTAGAGAAGACATAAGGAAGGCAACCAACATCCCACACCAATATCCTAGTCTACCCATCCCAGCCAACTCCAGCCATTAAAGCCATAGCCATATGCCACCTGAGGTCCCAATCAGCATGGAGCACAGATCAGCAATCCCAGACGTATCCTGCTCCAATTCCTGACACACAAAGAGATGAATATGATAAAACTGATTTTTGTTTTATACCACAGTGTTAGAGTCATTTGTTACACAGTAATAGGTAACCAGAGCAACAACTGTCATCTGAAGTCAATATTGTTCATCTGAAATTAGTACTTGCAAAATTGGTGGCTCATGAAGATCCAAAATATGCATCAAGAAGCAGGAGAGTCATATGTTTCACGGAAGCAAAGTCAAAAATGAGGTACCAAGTTTTTTAAATGGTCATATTGAACTTCGTAAAAGCCAAGAGCAAATAATGCAGATCTTATAGAACATTTTAAGGAATAAACAAATAGAAGCAATACTTACAAACCTGAGTTCTGAGACCTTGTCTTAAAATATTAAAGATTATTAAGATCATGCTATCAGCAAACAATGACTTAAGGAACGCTTCTCACCGTCTGTTTCAGTTAATTTGGCCAAGTTAACACATCTGAGATTAAGTAGTTTTGCCAACACAGACTTTGTTTCAGATTTTCTAAACTTACACTACCTCTGACCTTTATGATTAAAATCTAATTAAAAATGTAGTTATTTTTAAAAGATAAAGATGGTGTAATTGTCTCATCTATTAAAGTTATGACTAATTGTTAACCTTCTTAAATTGCTGATTCACTGCCATGCCTTTCATTTCAACCTTTTCAAAGCAAAGTCCAAAAAATTCAGATTGCAAAACCAACTCTGCTGAAAAAGAAATGCAATTCACTTTCATTGCATGATCAAAGCAATTTGAAAGACTTTTACAGATTTACGGGTCTAACCTTCAGAACCATGAATTAACTGAATCTTTGATTCACTTACCCAACTTTTCAATTTGAACTTATTAACCAAAAATATGTATTTTACATATTTTTTTACAACTGCTGTATGCCTATCCCTATCCTAAGTGCATGAAGAATTATAAAATAATTAGAAAGGATTGCCTCTTGCTATCTTATTGGGAAAATAAAACTGTGAACACAAATAAGTCTAATAATAACATAAGACAGGTCTGCTTTCTTCCAGAGACACAACTTACCTATAGATGGAAGAGGAAAATCATATATGCAGATGGCAATCTTGTAACCCACTGAATACCACAAAGTTTTTCCCAATGTTTTCTCTGGATACTAGTTGGCCTTCTCTGTTAGGCATAGAAGAATCCTTATTTTTAAGTAAGTCTCTCTCTGCTGTTACCCTGGAACGTAAAGTTGCCCAGTGAGAAACAGCTGTCACCGAAATTCCAACATTTCAGGCTTTGTTCTTGAGACTTGATTTGGGGCCCATATGAGGACCCACCATGTTCTCTGTCCATGGTCCTCAGTATAAATGCCATGTCTGTTCTGAACCAGGCCTCTTGTCAATCTTGGCTTTAAACTCTTCAAGAAGATGACTCAGAATCTCTTTGATGTGTTTCCCAGGGAATCTCTAAAATTAATTCTTTGTATGCCACATAACTGTATGTGAAATTAGGTCACACAAAAATGTTGTGAAAATTTGATGAAAACACTTCACAGTCATACTCACATAAGGCAGTGACAAATACTACTTTCTTAGTTTTACTTGTTAAAATACATAAAGCATTTTAGGAAGGACTAGGCGTATTCGAATTGCATTTGGCTTCCAAAATGAATTAGGAAAGACTGTGCATTTTCTCGTCAAATAAGGTTTTTCTTTGTTAAGTGTAAGTGCTTTTGGAAAAAAAAAAAATCTTAAGCAGAAGGTCGAAACAAAACAGATTAATTAGTATTGTTTTGATGCCCTTTAAAATACCATCTACCTTGTCTCCAACCACTTGGCTCAAAGACTTCACACAGAGCCCCCACTGTACAGTACTCCCCAGAAATACTAAAACTCCACTGAACCCCCAACTACATATTCTCTCCTAATTTCTAGCTCATTCCTCTCTCACGCATGTGTCATTGAATTATTATTATTTTTTATTTAGAACCACCATAACCTCAGATTCATCTCTCCAGAGATCAAAGATAGGCAAATTATGAATATCAAAAGACTTTGCTGAATGCAGCTCCTTATAAAGTATGTCAGGATTAAACGTTCTAAAGCCAAGATTATCTAGCCCCACCTCCACCCTCCAAAAAACGAAAAAAGACAAGAAAAAAGAGGCACCAATCCTTTAAGAGCATCTGTATATTTACAGAGAACTTACTTTGTTTTTCTCATCCATCCGATTCAAACTTTTCCATGTGGATTTTAGTTTTGTAGAAGAAAGCTCATTTTTTTTTGAGATAGTACCCCTAAATTTACACATTTAAGCCCCTCACACAGACACTTTGTATCATAAAAATACTTCATTCGAAGCACAGGGCTTTGATTCTTTGATTTGATTTGACCTATAGTTACCTCTTGCTTTCCCTGTCTCCTTTTCTTCCATTTAGCTACAATTAACTATAACATGTTTAAGTGTTCTTTATTCCTGGGCTAGCACTTTCCAAGTATGACCATCCATCATTCTGTTCCTGTAAGTTTTCCTATCTCTTGGTACCCACTTGGGTGAAACTTGAGTTAAGAAAAGTGATTTTTGTTTTACATCATTGGGCATCTCCTATTGCTTCTTTAAAAAATGATTTTCAGAAGTCTTGTGTACCTCACCACAGTTATGCTGTTATATCTGAGACATTTTTCCTCTCCAAAACTAAACTGAGTCTTTTAAAAAGGAATAGAGACCTTTGTAGAAAAAAAAAAAAAATCTATGGTTCCAAGAATGGGTAAACATTCCAGAGAGGTTCTTGTTTTTCCCCCAACAGGTCTGCCCATCCCTACAAATTGCATTCTTGTAAGAATACTCTCAAAGTGAGTCACAACAACAAAGTAAACAGAGGGTTTCTCAACGTGACACAGGAAGAATTTTTTTATTTGAATTTGCATGTTGTTTATATTTTCAAGCAGGAACTGGAAGAAAGAGGTTTCACTCTCATTGAGGATATCCAGTCATGAGTTCTTTTTAAGCTTTGCTGTTTGCTCAATTCCCTTCAGCAGTGCGTATTTGGAATGGGGGACTATGACTCAATTTCCCTTCCTTTCATCTCACTTACTCTTTCATCCATCTTTCCCAACACTCCACGAGCAGCTTCTTTGCCAGTGTTCATTCCAAACTTCAGTTCTAGCCACATCTCTCCACCAATCTACTCCTACCTTCAAAAGTCCAAGTTTCCACCCTTTCAAAGTTCCTCATAGCCCTTCCTCATTCTCTGCTCATACACATCCTCTGTTTCTCCCCTCGCACGTTGCTATCCCAGCTAACCTCCTCTGTGTGTTTTTTCTCTCTTCTGGCCTAAAAGAATATTTTTCTAAAATTCCTAATTCCTTTCCTCTTTATTATTTGGTCTCCAGGTCCATAAATAACTATTCTGAATTTCACCTCTAAGAATAATTCTTAGAGGAACACCTTTGCCCTCAATTATTATATTTTCCATATTATTTGCCAAGTACATAAAATACTGCCTTTTATGGCTAGGCTTCCCATAATTCTTCTTTTTTTTTTTTTTTTTTTTTTTTTTGAGGCGGAGTCTTGCTCTGTCGCCCAGGCTGGAGTGCAGTGGCCGGATCTCAGCTCACTGCAAGCTCCGCCTCCCGGGTTTAAGCCATTCTCCTGCCTCAGCCTCCCGAGTAGCTGGAACTACAGGCGCCCGCCACCATGCCCGGCTAGTTTTTGTATTTTTTAGTAGAGACGGGGTATCACCGTGTTAGCCAGGATGGTCTTGATCTCCTGACCTCATGATCCGCCCGTCTCGGCCTCCCAAAGTGCTGGGATTACAGGCTTGAGCCACCGCGCCCGGCCCCATAATTCTTAAATCAATATATAAATAAATCATGTTTGTCCTTGTTGTTGCCAATTTTATCAACAATTCTCCCTCCTTGAATCAAGAATAATGAGAACTCTGATTGTATATCCTACTGCTAAGATCAATGTGTAAGGAACACATTAGATATGTTACAGTGAAGCATGGCTATGTAGCAGCCCAGAAGATGAGAAAAAAGGAATTCTGTACCTGGTCAGATTTGAGAGAAAAAGGAAAGGAAGGGAGGTGTTAGATAGAGAAGCAGGAGGACAGGATGGAAGGCACATGGTGGGAAAATGACTCAATCTAAAATGATTATAATTCCCAGTCTCATTTCAGTCAAGTGTTCTGTGCCAGAGTTGCAAGACATAGTAGAAGGACATCAACATGTAAGGAATCCTGGTGAGGTATCAGGCATAGGAACCCTGTTCAAGGTATAGAAGAACTGCAGCAGAGAGAAATATAACATGGGGGAAATTCCGGGTCACTCAAAATAGAAAACTTTAGAAAGCCTCACAGGTTATGTTGGGGTGGATGGGATTTGGGATTGGCATTTACTTAAATACTTCTTAGGTCAATATTAGTCAGGGATGTAGAGTGAGACTGGCCCTGTATATGAGAAAATTAGTAAGCCCAGCTTTGGAACTAGGAAACATAGAGACAAAAAGAGAGTGAGACTGACAGTAACTTTGATTAAAGGGTAGTTTTACTCCTGTGCTTCCATTTCTTACTCTGTAAAATGGAGAGAGTAGAGTTTGCCCGTTTGCCCAGTTGGATTGTTTTAAGTTTAAATCAGAAGTATGTAAAGAGCCCCTAAAAGCCAAAAGATAAATTATTATTGTTGCTATTATTTTCCCTTTTTGGAATTGAACATTTCTGTTAGAAACAGTCTAGAAGTTAACAAGCTACTACACATTATTGTGTAAAACTAAAAAGGAGAATCAATTTGATCAAGTTTGTTTTTAGAACTACTACTTGGAGATTACGCTCGCATGCTTAAGACTTCTGTAATATTTGTGGAAGAGCTAATATTTGCAGAAGAGCTACAGTTACCATTATAAAAATAATTATCTCCTATACACCAAACATAGTGCTAAGGGACTTACCTCCATTTTTTTTTAATCTTCACAAAAGCCCTGTTCAGTTTACCCAAGGTGATCCTAGCCAAGTTCTTCCATCACTGCTTGATTTCAAACATAATGCTATTTCTACCAATACAGTTCCTTTCAAATCCTAATTATTTTAACATAAAACTTTTTTTTACAGAAATGCTATGAAGAAATCCAGTATAAAAAAATGGAGTTGATCTTTTGAAGGAGGGATGAATGAGAGAGATTCCACCCATTTGCCTCCTCCTCAAACACTATATCCCCTAGAGACACCTTCAGTGATTTCTTGGAGTTCCTGGAATATAATTTAGAAATATCTACTCATTCCTTCTTGTCTACTTTTCAATGTAGTCTGACTACCTAAGACCAAATATAATCGTCATCCATTTGGGGAAGGAGAGTAGCATGGTTTAAGGGGCAGAAATGCTATTCAGTCAGTGCTGTAGCAGTTTGTTTAAATCGATGTCCTTCTTTGTATATCAGCTCTGATGTTATTCTTTGTGAGTCTCTTAAGAGGTATTTACTTGGTACTGGTCATGATCAAAGCACAAAATGAGGATGATTATTTCTCTCAGCATTTCAAGTGAAATGTGTGAAAGAGAAGAAAATCTTCTGTGTCACAGAGTTGAAATCGTCCTGAGCTGGTCATTCAAGCCCTAGCTGCCATGTGTTTGCGGTTTAGTTTTGGGGAGATTACCACTAGGGCCTCAGTTTTCTCATTGGTCAAATCTGGTTGTTAAGTCAGGTTTTCTAATTTCTAGAACCCTCTAAGTCTGTGAAGAGTCTCTCTAGCCCTGTTTACACCTCAGTCCAATTCACCATCCCAGCCAAACTACACTAATACTTAGAAAGGCTTTGTTCTTTCTCTTTTTTCTTTTTTCTTTTTTTTTTTTTTTGAGACAGAGTCTCACTCTGTCACCCAGGCTGGAGTGCAGTGGCACGATCTCGGCTCACTGTAAGCTCCCCCTCCTGGGTTCACACCATTCTCCTGCCTCAGCCTCCCGAGTAGCTGGGACTACAGGCGTCCACCACCACACCTGGCTAAATTTTTTGTATTTTTTTAGTAGAGACGGGGTTTCACCATGTCAGCCAGGATGGTCTCGATCTCCTGACTTTGTGATCCGCCCGCCTCGGCCTCCCAAAGTGCTGGGATTACAGGCGTGAGCCACCGCACCCGGCAGGCTTTGTTCTTTCTTTGACTATTCTTTGGTATGCATGGTCCTGCCTAGTGCTGTGTTGGTAAACACTTAACATTAGCCTGATTTAAAATGTTTCCCAATTTTTATGGTGTAAAGATTTCCATCATAACCAATGTCAAACTACCAACGTGAGGTCAACTGAATACATGGCAGTGCAGCATCATATAGTATTTCTGCCACATGAATACATTAGGCATCAATAACCTCCAGTGACAAGTTTTGAGTATTCTTTACCTTTGTCTTTAATATCATCTATGTAACTTTATATAATTTAGCTTTTAATAATGACTCACAGTTCTCCCCGCTCCCCCTCCTCCTCCCCACTGCTGAGTTCAAGGGGGTAACTTACTACAAGTCTGGCCCTATATATAAGAAAAATAGCAAATCAAACTTTGGATCCAGGAAACACAGAGTGAGGAAAAATGAGAGTGAGACTGATAGTAACTTTGATTAACAGGTGGTTTTATCCCTGTGGTTCCATTTCTTACTCTGTAAAATGGAGAGAGTAAGGCTTGCCCTTTTGCCCAGCTGGATTGTTTTAAAGTTCAAGTGAGGAGAATGTGAAAAGACACTGAAAGCCAAAAGATAAATTATTATTGTTGCTATTATTTTCTCTGTTTGGAACTGAAAGTTTCCATTAGAAGTCTAAGTCTGACACAAAATAATAATATAAAATCAGGAATATTAGAAAACCCACGTGTAGTAGAAACAAATCAGTTCATCAACTTAGAGAGGCTGAACATCTACAGTTTCATCCACTTGGTTTTAAAGCTCTATGATGCTTAATGGTTTGACAGAAGTTTAATTTGAGCTCAGAACCACTGCTATAAAAAGTACTGCACTGGATGCACTGTGTTCATTGTACTACATTAAAATAAAGACCAAAAAAGGGGCTTTTTGGCATTTCTGTATTTCTGGCCATTTTCTAATGATTTATGCAGCTGTTCACTGAATAGGAAAACTTATTTAAGGAAGTAACTGTTAAGAATTAAGGGAAAAAGAGAAATCTGGAGGTCATGATAGAAGCATTATTTTCGAGATCTTGGTAACTTTTTCAATGTTTTTGTTGTTGTTGGACTGTTATGGTACCAGCTTACTCAAAATTAAATAAGCAAATGACATGTGATGCTACCTAGATGAAAGCCAGGCTCATATGGATGAATGAAATATTCACAATGATATCCTGACTTTTATTAAAGTAAAACATGTTGCAGAAAACAATTCTAAGAACGTGAAAATCATTATCTCATGTTCAGTCACTTTGCGTGATTGAAACTGGTGGTGAAATTTCGCTTGGAAAAAGTCACCATCATTTGCCGTATGTGTTTCTGTTACTACCCACATATAGGTGGTAGGTTACCAAAAAAAATGTAGTACAGTTTGAACAAGAGGTAACAGTTTACAGAGCTCCTCCCAATTCACATTTGTAACAAGCAGGGTAGTTTTGGTCAAATGAGCAACTGCTCACAACTAAGTCAAATACTTAAGATGCATTTTTGATAAGAAACCATGAAGGTAGGAAGAAATGATAACTACGTAACATTCTAAAAAGGCTGCACATACTAACAGAGCTTCATGGGAAACAGTCTCTGACTCTATTGAAAAACATTATTGGCCAGGCGCGGTGGCTCAAGCCTGTAATCCCAGCACTTTGGGAGGCCGAGACGGGCGGATCACGAGGTCAGGAGGTCGAGACCATCCTGGCTAACACAGTGAAACCCCGTCTCTACTAAAAAATACAAAAAACTAGCCGGGCGAGGTGGCGGGTGCCTGTAGTCCCAGCTACTTGGGAGGCTGAGGCAGGAGAATGGCGTAAACCCGGGAGGCGGAGCTTGCAGTGAGCTGAGATCCGGCCACAGTACTCCAGCCGGGGCGACAGAGCGAGACTCCACCTCAAAAAAAAAAAAAAAAGAAAAACATTATTTATTCGAACTAAAAGATTAAAACCTTTTTCTTGGAACTCAGAATAAAGTATGCTTGTTTATTTTAATAAAGTTCCTAAGGTTTCTGTGGACATGGCATTTTTGATTGATATTTTTGTTGCACTGTATCTAAGGAAAGGCAGTATAACGGGTGGCTGTGGAGGCTTCGAAATGCATGCTTAACCTCAGGAGAAGGATCAGACAGAGGTAGTGTATGTACAGCCCGGATGTTTACTTCTCTTAAGCAAAATGAAATTTAATAATAGGAAGAATTCTGATGAAAATTCAAAAGTTGTGTTTAGAATGTAAAATAGGAGTTGATATTGATAGTGTGACTTTTTGAGAGATGGACAAAGGAAAATATGTGTAACACTGAATTAAGGCAGATTAATGGGGAGGCAGGTATATGATACACAGAAATGGGTTTTGGAGTTAGTCAAACTTGGATTCAAGTTACTAGCACTGTCAACTACAAATTGGATGACCTTGGGTTAGTTAGTTGACTAAACTGTCTTGTCTTCAGCTTCCTCATCTACCAAATGGGAATTTAATGTCCAACAGAACACGACAATTATGAGGAATCAATGCAGTGATAATTGTGAATTACCCAAAACTTGGTCACTATGAGGATAAGAAGATCGTATAACCATCTGCCACTTGCAATTTTTGTAGAGTCCATGGGTATGAGGCACCCACCCTAGAATGAAATTGAAAAATACTTGAGCTAGGTCATATACAGTACTGTGTCTTTCCATAAAGAATGGGATAGTTGAAAGTGATTAAATGCAACAGTCTGGAACTAAAAAATGGAAAGATTGGGCAAGATATTAAAAACAAACCAACCACAATAACCTCCCAAGTCGTAACAAGAATTGGGCAATAGAAGGGTAGCCTGAGTCACCATGAAGAAGATGCAACGATAGGTTAGAAAGTAGATGAAACCACTCTGGAATGACTACAGATGAAGACTGCTTGAGGTCGATGATATGAAATGGATTTTCCAATCCCAATCTAGTTTATTTTTGTCTTCCTCATGAAAAGTAAAATAATTCACATGACATTTTGATTGAGACCTTGTGAGTACCACTTCCATTGTGCAAGGCAGGAACATTTAGGGCAGGAAGCTTTTGCCAAATGGTAACAGAAGATGGCCGAGGCCAGTGTCAGTGAGAAGCAAGAAGAGAATTGAGCAAGAATTTAGTGAATTTTGGAGAAAAGGCCACCAGGGTAATCCGAATCAAAATGTGTCATTGTCATCATTAGAGTCTCCTTTCATTTGTGTCACTCATAGACTTAATGAGGGGGGAAATAATAAGAGCCTAGAAGTCAGAACCTTTGATCAATGCCCTCTGATCTGTATTGTGGGGTTACCCTTCAGGGAGTGTCTGCATATTACATATTAAAACAAAATCCTAGGCAGCTCTCAGTGCCCCCAAAACCTAACTGTTTCTATAGCAATTCCTGAAATCTATAGGAAATTGCAAAATTAATACATTTGGCTTACAAGTCATTAGCTGTGTGTCCTTCAGGATTACTATTTGGTACCTGTGATAATCTAGATGAGATTTTAAAGTCTCTAAAAAAAGTCTAAAGACCAGTGTAGACCCAGGTTTAGACAATCTGTTCCTAATTTTTCTTTGCCCTTGGAGGACTGTTAAGAGTTGTATAAAATAGTTGCCATTTCGGTGCTGGCGAGCTCAGACAGTTTACGTCTCCAATGTATGGTTGAGAGTGAGAATAATTAGAGTTATGAAAAATCAGTCTCTCCCATCAATTTCCAGGTACAGGCTGTACCATTGTTGGGCAATTTCATAATCTCATTTACACATCTGTGTTTGTTTAATGTTTGAGTGTGCTTGGATGTGCTGGCCATCTACAAATCCCCATCCATTAGGTAGCCTGGACTTTCATAAGGAGATCCAAAGACCTAATGAAAAGAACATTTTGGTACCAATTCTTTGTTTACAGAGAGCATCTTTTTCTTTTCCCCCAAAGAGCTCAAAGTACTTTTCATTAAAACATTACTGCATGTCTATGAAATAGGTAGTAGGTTGGAAGCAGAAGCTCTATATTTTATAGATGAGCAACTCAGCCTCCAGCCAGCATGACAGAATCCTTAGAAGACAGAACCCAAACTTCCAAGCCAGCTAAGCTTAGTTGCTTTCCACACAGTCACTTAGTAATACACAAGCCAAACAAAATTTAAGTTTAGACTAACTGCAGAGAAATGAAGACTTAACCTGAAAAAAAAATGTATTTTCAATGCATTTCTATTGTGTTTCCTTTTCAGGTGTGTATTTTCAATGCTATTCTAGTAATAATAACAGCATCATGGAGTTCTCATTTACCTTTCAGAATCAGGGAAATACCTCTGTATATGGTAGGGAGGTAAGACCTGAAAAATTAATCATAAAAATGTGAGAACAAAAACACAATTCTAAATTCTCATTTGCAGGGAAAATTGTTACTAAGACATGTTTTATAAAACACGTCTGATAATGTTCACCACATGTATGCAAATGGGTGTGTGTGTGTAATCGTAAATGTAAGAAGAAATGACTTAAGATAAAGTAGGGAAAACTTCTGTTTGATACAAGAAAAATATTTCAAATAACAGAATGACAACCACTAGAACAAGTTACCGAGAAAGATTGCAGGCAAATCTGCCCTTAGTATTTTCAGGGCTGAAGCAATAGTAAAAATGATGCTTGATTTAAATATTCTATTCCCCAGCTTTGACAAATAGACTTTTGTAATGACAAAATAAGAAATGCATTAAGTTATGATTTGTCATAAGGCTAAGAATCGACCAAATATCTAAGAAGATTGAGCATATGGACCAATGGAGTAAAACATAAAATGTAATTGTATTCAAAGTATTCAAGTTTGAGTGTATTTTCATCTAAAAAATAAAATTATATGTAAGATATAAAAAATAAATTGAATATATTTTTTAAAAGTCATTTTTCTTCTAAGAATTCAAAATTATACAGTAAGCTATAAAAATAAAATTAAAAATTAAAACTATTTTTATAAAAATGAAACTATTTGCAATTCTAGTATTTGGGACCTTTCTAGTCAGCATTATAAACATCAATATCACACATCATGCATGTTATTTACATATATGCAAATATAAGCATAATATGGATTGTTTAATATAATAAAATAATTTTTTAGCTAATCCTTGCAAATCCTGCACTAATTTAAGAGTTTCTCTGGAATCACAAATTAAAATATTAAGAGAAGCAAGAAAATGAATAGTTGGCACGGTTGAGAAATGATATTTTATCATGTAATAATCTAGTATTCCTGTTACATAATGCATCATATTATTGGACAAATTAATTGATCTGTCTTTCCTCTAAATCAAGCCCTTCTACTGCTCAAATTCTCCCTGCACTCTGAAGCAGTGTCCATCTCTGATGTCAGCAGGGTTGCAATCCACAAACCTTCATGGCCTTTGGACACAGTTTCTTTTGTTTTGTGGACACGCAGCAAGGAATACAGAGGAGCTTTTCTCTGGGACTTGGACAGTGTTGGTTAAAAGAGTAGATGTTTAAGATTATTGGTCACACTACGCCAGCACCAAGTGCTAGACCCAAATGACAAAGAATCCTGCGTGTTCTTTAATAAATTGTGTGTGTGTGTGTGTGTGTGTGTGTGTGTGTGTGTGTGTGATGTAGGACCCTCTAAAGTGCAAAGCTCAGAAGAAACCTTTTGCCTTGGTCTAAGGATGTTATTGGTTGTAGAGTCTTAGCACCATCAAAACTTTCAAGAAGCTTTTTAGAGAGGCATAAGCTACTCAAGAATGTTTGTAGGGCTAGGGGAGAGGAGAACCTCCATATTAAGGCTGATTTGTTTTTTTCCTTATAACTGGATATGTGGGCAATGCACCTCAGATCTATAAACCAGGTTGCAGGACTAAAACATTTGCATGCAATTTATAAAAGGATCTTTGTAAGATTTGCAAAATGGGTATGGTGAGGTATCCTGGTTTAATGGTAGCAAAGGAGAAATTCTGTTTTATTTTCCTCAAGTAAGACCATACTCCATGATAACAGTGTATACCTAAATTCAAATCTCTATATACATCCACAAAACACTAGGTAGGTCAGCAAGCAGGGCAACTAAAATCTACCATAGTTCATGCCTCTAGCATAACTATAAAAGGAAATGCTACCGACTCTGATGTTCATATAACTAGGTAAATATCCACTGAAACCAGTGGTGAAAGATCTGTAGTCATGCCCAAATAAAGAATCAGGTGAAGGCTACATAATAAAGAAGAAAGTGTGATGGGATCCAAGTGGCAAAAGAAATCAGACAACGTCACTCACAGAAAGAGAGGAACCCGTCCTGAGTGGGAAAACAGAGAACAGTTCTGATACCCGAGGAATCAGAATTCTGGCACTGCAGCTTCAAAAGGAAGAACGCTTGAGAGTGAGCAAGATTAGAAGTGCCCCTGTGAGAAGGCAGCACTCCTTGGGGAGACGGAGGTGACACAGAAGGGAAGAGCTTGGCATCTCTGTTGGATCAGGAGAAGGGAGGGAGTGCTGGACAATTGGGATTCTGGGCTAATGAAAAGCATTCAAATGGAATAACATGTTAGTTCAGTAGGATGGATTACCAGGCACATTCTAAGCAGTTGAGTAGAGAAGATATTCCAGATGCATGTAGTATCCTCTGGAATATCTTTCAGAGCATGTAGATGGCCGGGGTTGCTCTTGCCTGCTAAACGCACAGCATACCAAGTACTGTGATGTCAAAGAGTCATCTGCTTTATTTTCTCTTTTATACTGACAACTTTTGGGATAGTAGCCATTCAATAGACACTCCTAAAGAGATGATTTGAGATGAACTAATAATTATTATCCCTTCAAATCAAAGGGACAGTAGGTATAAACGAACCCATTTATCTTTGTGTTTGTTTGTTTGTTTTGTGTTTTTCATTTGTGAGAATTCTGACACTAGGACAGAGAATAGAAGCATCCCTGCAATCACAGAGCAAACAATCAGATCGTTAGAACTTTGAACAACAAGGAAAAATGATCTGCTCCCTTATGAACCAAATTGTCATTTTCTGTAATCATGACCTCAGAATTCTGCTGATAGAGGAAATAAAACACTTTGGACTAGAGTTCTTTCCCTCTTAGGAAAAAAAGAAATCTGTTTCCAAATTCTGCCAAATCAATGTTGATCCAAAATCCAAGAGAATAAAACCCAATGTGCTTGGAGTATTTTAAAAAGACATTTCTACTTTTGTCTACCCACCCCCACCACTTCAAAAAGTAAATGCATTTGAAAAAAATCATGAGAACAAAAAGCACTAGCACTAGCAGGTTATACAAGTTGCTTCTGGATATATTTTGCCTAGAATTCTGCATTCTTTTAACAGATGTTTGACTTCTAGACGGTTTCATTTTGCAAGGAAAGCTTGGATGAGAGCTCACATTTATACACATATTACCTTTGAGCCAGCTGTTAGATAAACCTGGAACTTACTGGCAGTTTCATCACCTGCCATTACTGAGATCAAAATGGAAATGATCTTCTGCAGAATCAATTGAGAGAATGATGGGGAAAGACTTCCTTTTGCCTCTTTCTTCCTCCTCCACCAACTCAACAGTGAAAGAGCAAAGCATCCGTCAGCAACCAGGCTTTCCACCTGACTTATAATGACAAGCCATCAAGTTCATCACGGGTCACAATGAAAATAAGGGTGACTTGCTATTCTCCTTTAATGTCTGAGAGATAAGAAAATGGCAGTAATTAGTGCTGGGAATAATTTGATTTAGACTGAAAAAGGTGAGCTCCTAAATACATGAAATTTGGAGCCATTGAATGCATCCAAGATAAAATGGAAAGCTTCCTACCTCAGGTCCTTTAGCAGAGAAAGAAGCCATATTAGTCAGCATAAGAAATAATGAAATCTTGTCATTTGCAGTGTCATGGATGGAAATTAAGGACATTATCATGAGTGAAATAATCCAGGTGCAGAAAGACAAATACTACATGTTCTCACTCATATGTAGGAGCTAAAAATGTTGATTTCATGGAGATAATGAGTAGAATGGTGATCACGAGAGGCTGATAAGGGTAGGTGGGAGACAGGGATGAAGAGAGGTTGGTTAATCGGTACCTTCTATCTAATCGGCAATTAGATGGAAGGAATAAGTTCTGGCATTTAATAGCATAGTAGGACAACTATATTTATCAATAATGTATTGTGTATTTCAACATAGCTAGAGGAGAAGTTTTGGAATGTTCTCAACACAAAGAAATAATAAATGCTTGAGGCGATGCATAGCCCAATTAACCTGATTTAATCATGATACATTGTATGCTTGCATCAAAATATCACATGTACCCTGTAAACATGTACTACTGTGTAGATAAAAAATTAATTTCAAGGGGAAGAAACCAAAAAATAAAAGATGACAAGAAAATAATAGCAAAATGAATATCTGATATGTATTGATTACTTACTAAATATGAAACACAATGATAATTATTTACATGCATTTTTCATTTAATCATTACAATTATCTTTATAAGGCTGATATTATTATTTTCCAAATGTCCATATATGAAAGTTAAAGCTCCGGGAGGTAAAACAACTTGTCCAAAATTAGAGCTGAAACTCAAGTCCAGGACTTTCTGATACTACAGGTTATAATGATTCTCATTACTATATCCTATGGGGGGAAGAAAAGACTACAAAGAAAAGACTGAAAAAAGTTATAAGACAAACAATTGGAGAAAATATTGGCAACACGTGACTGAAGTTTGGTTAATATTCTTAATATAGAAAGAGCCTTTAAAAAGCCATAGGTAAAAAGTAAGATGAGCAATATAAAAATTAAGCTAAGGGTGAAGGGGAAAACAAACCTAAAAAGAAGAAAAAATGCTGGAGCAAGTTACCACAAACACAGTGGATTAAAAGAGCATAAATGTATTATCTTAGAGTTCTGGAAGTCAGAATCTAAAATGAGTCTGCAAGAATGTTGATATGGTTTTGCTATTTCCCCACCCAAATCTCATCTTGAATTGTAGCTTCCACAATTCCCACATGTTGTGGGAGGGACCCAATGGGAGGTAATTGCATCATTAGGGTGGGTCTTTCCCGTGCTGTTCTCGTGATGGTGAATAAGTCTCACGAGATTTGATGGTTTTATAAGGGAGAGTTTCCCTGCACAAACTCTCTCTTTGCCTGCTGCAAAGAGACATGACTTGCTCTTCCTTGCCTTCCACCATGGTTGTGAGGCCTCCCCAGCCACCTGAAACTGTAAGTCCATTAAACCCTTTTCCTGTATAGATTAACCAGTCTTGGGTATGCCTTTATTAGCATCATGAAAATGGACTGATACAGATTTGTTCATTCTGGAGGTTTTTTGGGAATCTGTGGTTTGCCTTTTCCAGTCTCTAGAGGATGCCCACATTCCTTGGTTCATGGCCCCTTCCTCCAATTGCAACAGCATAGTATCTTCTCTCATCTCTGACCTCTGCTTACATCCTCACATCTTCTCTCTATAACTCTTGCCCTCCTGTTTTCCCCTTATAAGGACTCTAGAATTACATTGGGCCCATCAAGGTAATCCAGGATAACCTTCCCATCTCAAAATCCTTAATTCAATCACGTCTATAAAGTCCTTTTTACTATATAAAGTAACATATTCTTTATTATTATTATTATTATTATTATTATACTTTAAGTTCTGGGATACATGTGCAAAACATGCCTGTTTGTTACATAGGTATACACATGCCATGGTGGTTTGCTACACCCATCAACCTATCATCTACATTAAGTATTTCTCCTAATGCTATCCCTCCCTTAGCCCCCCAGCCCCTGACAGGCCCCAATGTGTGATGTTCCCCTCCCTGTGTTCACGTGTTCTCATTGTTCAGCTCCCAGTTATGAGTGAGAACATGCGGTGTTTGGTTTTCTGTTCATATGTTAGTCTGCTGAGGATGATGGTTTCCAGATTCATCCACATTCCTGCAAAGGACATGAACTCATCCTTTTTTATGGCTGCTTAGTATTCCATGGTATATATGTGCCACATTTTCTTTATCCAGTCTACTATTGATGAGCATTTGGGTTGGTTCCAAGTCTTTGCTATTGTGAATAGTGCTGCAATAAACATACATGTGTATGGGTCTTTAGAGTAGAATGATTTATAATCCTACAGTAACCAAAATAGCATGGTACTGGTACCAAAAAAATATATAGACCAATGGAACAGCACAGAGCCCTCAGAAATAACGCCACACATCTACAACCATCTGATCTTTGACAAATCTGACAAAAACAAGCAATAGGGAAAGAATTCCCTAATTAATAAATGGTGCTGGGAAAACTGGCCAGCCATATGCAGAAAACTGAAACTGGACCCCTTCCTTACACCTTATACAAAAAGTAACTCAAGATGGATTAAAGACATAAACATAAGACCTAAAACCATAAAAATCCTAGAAGAAAACCTAGGCAACACCATTCAGGATATAGGCATGGGTAAAGATTTCATGACTAAAACACTAAAAGCAATGGCAACAGAAGC
>NC_045449.1:63310921-63337040 GCF_002776525.5 Piliocolobus tephrosceles | reverse complement strand
AAAAAAAAAAAAAAAAAAAAAAAAAAAAAAAAAAAAAAAAAACTCCAGATGGATTAAAGACTTAAACATAAGACCTAAAACCATAAAAATCTTAGAAGAAAACCTAGGCAAAATACCATTCAGGACATAGGCATGAGCAAAGACTTCATGACTAAAACACCAAAAGCAATGGCAACAAAAGCCAAAATTAACAAAAGATATCTAATTAAACTAAAGAGCTTCTGCACAGCAAAAGGAAGTGTCATCAGAGTGAACAGGCAACCTACAGAATGGGGAAAATTTTTGCAATCTATCCATCTGACAAAGGGCTAATATCCAGAATCTACAAGGAAATTAAACAAATTTACCAGGAAAAAACAACCCTATCAAAAAGTGGGCAAAGGATATGAGCAAACACTTCTAAAAAGAAGACATTTATGCAGTCAACAAACATACGAAAAAAAGCTCATCATCACTGGTCATTAAAGTAACATATTCAAAAGTTCCAGAGATTAGGACATAACCAGCTTTTTTTTTTTTTTTTTTTTTTTGCAGGAGCAGGGGGTTGGTGAAGCATGATTCAGCCTTCCACAGTTGAAACCAAAATCTTATTTCAAACAGCAAAGAGATGCCATTTTTGCCAGCTGAATTGGCAAGAATACAGAAAATGAATATATTCACACCCTATTGGTAGGAGCACCAAGTGGCATACATTTTTTGAAAGGCAATGTGGCACTATATATCAAAAAAAATAAAATTCTACTGCCCCTGACTCAAAATTCAATTTGTTGGAGTTGCTCGTAAGGAAATAACCATAGACATTAGCTAAGGATGATAACATAATTGGCAAAAATCCAAATTGTTTCAATACATTATGGTTTATCATTCAATGGTACTCAAAGCTGTTTTTAAAATCATAATGTAGAAAAATACTTAAAGATATGAGAAATGTCATTTTATATGAGAAGTGCTATAAGCAAAAAGATATATTTCCTTTTTAAGAAGAATATTAATAAATAAAATTTTGCATATTTGAAGTTATTTCTCTATCCTCCAGGTTTTCTTCAATAAGCATGTGCGACTATTATAATGTAGTAATACCAACGCTATTTATCAAAGAACACTCTTCAGCTTGATACCAAGCAGGTAGAGTTCCTGTCTTGCCAGGCACCAGGCAGAAGGATGTGATCACCTTCTGGGTCCTGATCAGCCTTGGATTTCTCTAATTCTCCTCACTATCAATAAAGTCTATGACAGTTCCTGAGGATGAAACACTAGAAGCCAGGAAAACAGCAGAAAGAGAAAGGACCTTGAATCAATGACCTAAATTGGAAAGTCAGTTCAGCTATTTATGAGGTGTGTGACACTGGACAATTTATTTAACTTATCAGAGCTTTGGTTCATGATTTGCAAAGTGGTTCTAATGATACTTATCTTCAGGATTCTCATGAGGAGTACATGAAATTAGGAAGAATATAGAAGTCACACGCAAGTGCTTTGGGGTGAGGCAGCTGGTATTCAGAGCCTGGATTTTTCCTTTACTGAATACATGGATAAATTAAGTATGCTTTTACCCTTTCATTCTCAGCTTTCTCCATTTTTTATAGAGCTAATAAGACTTAGAAATGTACAAAGCACTTTAGAGTTTAGCACAGTGCCTGGTCTCCCATACATAGTGAAAACTTAAAATAATAATAATAATAATTGGTATGATTTGACTGTGTCACCCCCCAAACCTCATCTAGAATGGTAGTTCCCAGAATTCCCATGTGTTATGAGAGGAACCAGATGGAGATAACTGAATCTTGGGGGTGGTTTCCCCCATACTGTTCTCATGATAGTGAGTTAGTTCTCACAAGATCTGATGGTTTTATAAGGGGCCTCCTCCTTCCCTGAGCACTCATTCTCCTTCTTGCTGCCTTGTGAAGAAGGATGTGTTTGCTTCCCCTTCCACCATGATTGTAAGTTTCCTGAGGCCTCCTCAGCCATGTTGAACTGTGAGTCAATTAAATCTCTTTCCTTTATAAATTACCCAGTCTCAGGTATATCTTTACTAGCAGAATGAGAACTAACACAATAGTGAATATATCAGGTATTCAGGCAATTACCATGTTTTTGTTATTTCTAATTATTATGTTACATAAGAATGTTTTGGAAGTTCTTGGTTAACATCTTGATGACAAAAATCAGGTTACTTATGTCTTGTTTTATTTTCTATTTTTCCTACTGCCTGTATAATTGCAGAACAGGTTACTCATCTCTTTATCACTTAATTTTGGAAGAGCCAAGTGGCTAAAGCTTCATATTGGTCAGATACATGGCTTGAGAAAATATATCTTTCAGACTCTCCACAAGTCTTCCTTCTGTGTCAATGAAGATGTGAATGTTTGGTATAAATGCTCTTAAATTGGTTACCCATGGTAATAAGCCTAAGAAATTGCTTATGGAGATCCCTGCAGGAATACCTATTATTATACTCTCTACCTCCATGAGATCAATTTTTAAGCTCCCACAGATGAGTGAGAATTTGTAATATTTGCCTTTCTATATCTGGCTTACTTTACTCAACATAATAATGTCCAGTTCCATCTGTATTGCTGTAAATGACATGATTTCATTTTTTTATGGCCAAATAGTATTCTATTGGGTGATATATAGAGATAGATAGATAGATAGATAGATAGATAGATAGATAGATAGATCACATTTTCTTTGTGCAATCATCTTTGATGAACACTTTGGTTGATTCTATATCTTTGCTATTGTGAACAGTGCTGCAATAAACATGGGTGTAAATGCAATAGCTTTTCAGCCTACTTTTTTCTTTATTTTCTCCCAAATTATCCCCTTTCATCCTAATTCTCACACATTTTCAAGAGTAACTTTTGCAAAATTTGGCCAAGTTATTTCCAAGCTAACTCTACAGAGAATCCTTGAATAATTCCCCTTCATACTTAGGATGAAAATTCAAACTCCTTATAACAATATGCAAGATTCTTTAGTAACTCACCAGGTCATCTATTTAGTCATATTTCTTATCATGGTCCTTCATGCATCTTCAGTTGCAAAATTACTAAAATTCTACAAGGTAATTTCAATGTCCTGGTCTAGGATGCTTTTGCCAGTTTCTGACTCTTGCCATAATTCACCCCAACATTTACATGACTAATTTTGAATTGTTTTGCAAGTCATCTCAGTTGCTACCACCTCTATGAAGCTCTTCTCAAAGAAGACTCTTCTTGAATAAAGTCTCACTTCTAGTCATGAATATTTGCACAGACTAGAGCATCACTGTTGAATAAAATTTTCTGTGATGATCATAATATTCTACTTCTGCCTTATCTAAAATGATAGCCACTAGCTATATGCGGTTGTTGAACACTTGAAAGGTGACTATTGCAACACAATTGAATTGTAATTAGATTTAATTTTAATTAATATCCATTTAATTTTAATTGATGACACTTGTCTTGGGCTGCACAGGTCTAGAGGATAATTAGGTACTTACAGTCTATATGTGACCCTGGATACTTTCATACAAGTTGCAGCTATACCTTCTTGGAGCAACGTTTCCTCATTATAGGGGGCCTCTCTGACTTTGCAGAGGGATAGACAAACTCTTTCAGTCAGGAACCCTTTTACCTTAAGGAGAATTCCCATTTGCCGACTGCTGTTCTGATCTTAACTATAGGTTCTTCCTGAGAGTATGCACACTTGGCCAGAATTGCATAGACACATAGGACATCTAGTTGCACATTCTTATCTTACTGCCCAGTTGTGCCTTAAATTATTGGGTTTTTGTCATTTCAGGTGGCCTGAAATCTGAAACACCATATAAACGTTGGGGTGCCTCAGGGACAGCCCAGCTGGGGATCTGAAGTTGATGGAGAAGATTTTGCCTAGGCTAGCCAATAACTGGTAGACAAGAGTCATCCTTTCACAATTGCTGGAGACGGTAGACTTTCTTCAGGACCACAAGCAAGACACCATCTCTGGATCTCAGCTTCCTCAGTTAAAAAGTTAGAGGATAGAATCATATTGCCTTTGAAGCCTCCCTTACCTCTAATAAAGCTTTACCAATAGCCAGGCCTAGGTTTTACCCTATTTCCATTTTAAGAAGAGTTTTTTTTCCATACAAAGTAAATCTCCTTTCCAGATGTGCTTTATATTGGAAAGAAGAGAAGAGCTGAGAACAGAAAGATCTAAGTTTAACTCCTGCTCTCTACTTCTTAGCGTTATGATATTTGCAGTTTTCTAGCTCCATTTGATTTGTCTGTAAAATAGAATGATAATGTTGTTGTAGGAAACGAATGGCACATAACATCCTTAGTATGAGACACATAGTAAGTACTAAATAAATGTGGTTTATTATCATTAGTGTTATGGGAAAACCACTCAAGGTTACAGGCTTTCTGCTAATGTACAAACTCCTAATTTTTTCTGCTTTTCTTTAATATCTAAGAAATCTAAGATAACTAGTTTTAGGCTGTCACTGTATTTCCACATTTGAAAGATTCTTCCTTTGTCTACTTATGATTCCCAGCACTAGCTGTGTAGTCAGGCCCAACCAACAAATGGCCTTTCGAGTGAAAAAGAGCATTTACAAAACAGAAAGAAACCATTTGAGAATGGTACCTCCCTTACTCCTCCAAGAAGAGATGGGTCAACCCCTTGATTCCTGTAACTTAAAATTATAAGTCATGAGTAGACTCGACATTTAATTATTATTCTGAACTCGATTTAGTATTATACTCAAGCATGAGACCTGGATCACACTGGCAAAGTTGAAGAGCATAATGTCTATCTTATTCAAGATGCCAGACTATGGAAGAAATATTTAAGATACACTAGAAAGCACAGGGTTCAAAGATCAGGCCTGGAATCTTTCATATGACTGACATTTGTGAGAATTCTCTCACTGCTACTCTACCAGAACTAAGATCAGGATATTAGCAAAACCCAAGATGGAGATCTCTCTGTTTACCTTTCATGACTTTTTCAAATGTCATATGGTTCTCCAGAGAAGGAAGATTTCAATGAACAGAAAACTGGGGACTCTGGAAAGATGAGCCTTACTTACGTGGCAAAGTACTTGAGAACCCCAAGGTATGCTAACTTTACCAAAAGAACAAATACAGTCATTAATTCTGGGTTGGGGAGAGAGAGCACCCTCTGCACCTAGGACAGAATTAGCCATGAAAACCTAGGCTGCATACAGATTAAAGATACCTAGCTCTTAGCCAGTGTCTGAGCAACATGCTCCCTGTGTTGTTATTAACGAAAATTTCCAGGTAGCTTTTTCATCTGCAGCATCCCTGGCCAGAATAGTTGATTCCTACCTGTCCCAGCTATAACCCAAACCTGCATTGACTGCATCTATGGCCCGAGTCCTGCTAGTAAACTTCACTTGAACTGATGCCTACCTTCCCCACCAGGCGTTTGTGTCCAGTGTAGGCTCAGCTCTTCTAAATTTCAGTGTGCTGTCCTGGTACCATGACATAGCCCAAGAGGTAAAAGTTCAAAGCCAAGATTTCTTCTAACATTGTATTCAGATAAAGCAAAATGAATTAATTAGATCATATCCCAAACATCAGTTTTAATACTTTGTTATAGATTTAGTACTCCTGGAAATGAGAAGCTAACAATAACAGCGGGGCAGGCCAAGAAGGACCATCCCTGAGGATGGACTCCTGCCCACTCACACTGCCAAGAGTGTTAACGCACAACACCCCTGTTCCCTCAACCTCACCTCCCAAGATGTTGATCTCAGTCCTGACCCTCAACGCTTCTGGCTGAGATCTGATTGCCCTGGGCTTTCTGAGAACAGCAATCTGAAAAAAGAACATGTTGTCCAACAGTTTCATGGCAGGCAAGAATTTTTGCCTTTGGCATCGTTCATAGGCCATCAGAAGATTTAAAGATCTTTCAACCCAAATGTACTGTTCTGACTTTCTCACTTTTTCAGAACCCCCCTCTCACACTATGTTCTCTGGTTTCCATCCCCCAACACTCCACTAACACTGTCCCTTCCAAGGTCATCAGCGACCTCACTCTAAATAAATCTCAAGGCGATTTCTCTGTTCTGATCTTCCTTCACCACACCCTTCTTCTTAAAAGTCTTTCCTCTTTTTCTTTGCAATTTGCAGGCTCTATTCTGTTTTCTTTCATAGATATATATTTACTATATATATAAATTTATATATATATATATTTGTGGGTACATAGTAGGTATATATATTTATGAGGTACATGAGATATTTTGATTCAGGCATGCAACGTGTAGTAATCATGCAATCATGTAGTAATCATAGAGAACCGAATATTCATTCCCTCAAGCATTTATCCTTTGTGTTGCAAACAATCCAATTATACTCTTTTAGTTATTTTTAAATATACAATTAAATCATTTTTGACTATAGTCAACCTGTTCTGAATAGAAGGTATTATTCACCCTTTTTTTTTTTTTTTGGTACCTATTAACCATTTCTACCTCCTCCCAACCATCACACTACCCTTCCCAGCCTCTGGCAAACATCCTTCTATTCTCTATTTCTATGAGTTCGGTTGTTTTGATTTTGAGATCCTATGTTTGTTGCAGCACTGTTCACAATATCCAATATTGGAGAACAACCTAAGTGTTCATTAACAGATGAATGGATAAAGAAAATATGGTACATATACACAATGGAGTACTACTCAGCCATAAAAAGAATGAGATCCTGTCATTTGCAACATGAATGGAACTCAACATTATATGAAGTGAAATAAGCCAGGCACAGAAAGGCAAGCTTTATTCTCTTGACTCAACATCTTTTTGCCACCTCTTTCCTCTTCCTTTACTCCTTTATTTTTCTCTGATACATTTGTGCTATAAATGTCTTCACAAGTATTAATTTGTTTTCTTCCTGTACATGCACACCCTCACCAATCACTTCTACAATAAGACCACTCAGAGTTCCCTAGAGGAACTTTTATTCACCACCATCCACAGCTCTGATTAGGCCCTCTCTGCTTTGGCCACCAGTGTTACAAGGTGGCCACCAGTGTTACAAGCCCTTTCTGCCTTGGACACAAGGGCTACCAATCTTGATCTGTCCACATTTGGACAGAACAAATTGTGACAAAGAGAAAATGCTCTTGAACAGGGCGAGAAACCCTTTGGCCAGAATTTGGGGGAAAGCATGAATCTGGTGTGCAGACTCCACAGGAAGGGGAAGAACCAAGCCCTTTTATTTTGCAGCTGGGAGATGGGTAAGTTCTCAATCCCAGCTTGCCCATTGCCTGGAAACAGACTCAGGGCTGTTAATGGGGGCACAGTGGGAGTGAGACCAGCCCTGTAGTTTGTGTGGGAGCTGAGTAAGGCCTGTGACTGCTAGCTTTCCTTCACTTCCCTGACAAACTGCATGACTCAGCAGAAGCAGCCATAATCCTCCTAGGTACACCACTACATTGACCTGGGAACCTCACCCTATCCCTCAAAGTAGCCGCAGTAAGACCCTCCCAAGGAGAGTGTGAGCTCTGAGACACGTGGCCCTGCCCCTACCTGATGGTCCTTCCTTACCCACCCTGTCAGCTAAAGACAAAGGGTATACAATCTTGGGAGTTCTAGATCCCTGCCCACCACCAGTTCCTCTCCACACTACCAGAGATGATGCTCTCTGGAAAGTGCTACCTCCTGGCAGAAGGCCAGCCAGCATGAAAATAGAGCATCAAACCACGAAAGCCAAGAACCCTCACAGAGTCCCTTTCACCTCACTGCCACCTCCACCAGAACAGGTGCTAGTATCCACAGCTGAGAGACCCATAGATGGTTCACATCACAGGACTCTATGCAGACAACCCCCAGTACCAGCCTGGAGCTGAGTAGACTCACTGGGTGGCTAGACCCAGAAGAGAGACAACAATCACTGAGTTCAGCTCACAGGAAGCCACATCCAAGAAAAGTGGGAGAAAACTACATCAAGGGAACACTCCGTGGGACAAAAGAATCTGAACAATAGGCTTAAGCCCTAGATCTTCCCTCTGACAGAGCCTACCCAAATAAGAAGGAAGCAGAAAACCAACTCTGGTAATATGGAGAAACAAGGCTCTATAACACCCCCCAAAAGTCACACTAGTTCACCCGCAATGGATCCAAACAAAAAAGAAATCCTCTTTTTACCTGAAAAAGAATTCAGGAGGTTAGTTATTAAGCTAATCAGGGAGGCACCAGAGAAAGGTGAAGCACAATGCAAGGAAATCTAAAAAAAAAAAAGGATACAAGAAATGAAGGAAGAAATATTAAAGGAAATAGATAGCTTAAAGAAAAAAATAATCAAAAATTCAAGAAACATAGGACACTCTTATAGAAATGTAAAATGCCCTGGAAATTCTCAGCAATAGAAGTGAACAAGTAGGAGAAAGAAATTCAGAGCTCAAAGACAAGGTCTTCCAGTTAACCCAATCCAACAAACCCAAAGAAAAAAGAATAAGAAAATATGAACAATCTTCCAAGAAGTCTGGGTTATGTTAAACGACCAAACCTAAGAACAATCAGTGTTCCTAAGGAAGAAGAGAAATCTAAAGGTTTGGAAAACATATTTGTGAGAATAATTGAGGAATACTTCCCTGGCCTTTCTAGATATGTAGACATCCAAATACAAGAAGCACAAAGAACATCTGGGATATTCATTGCAATGTGCCTAGGCACATTGTCATCAGGTTATCCAAAGTTAAGACAAATATAAAAATCTTAAGGACTGAGACAGAAGCATCAGGTAACCTATAAAGGAAAACCTAACAGATTAAGAGCAGATTTCTCAACAGAAACTCTACAAGCTAGAAGTTACTGGGGCTGTATCTTCAGCCTCTTCAAGTAAAACAGTTATCAGCCAAGAATTTTGTATCCAGTGAAACTAAGCATCATATATGAAGGAAAGATACAGTCTTTTTCAGACAAACAAATGCTGAGAGAATTCACCACTACCAAGCCACCACTACAACAACTGCTAAAAAGAGCTCTAAATCTTGAAACAAATCCTGGAAGGCCATGAAAACAGAACCTCTTTAAAGTATAAATCATACAGACCTTGTAAAACAAAAATACAAGTTCAAAGCAAAAACAAAAAACAAAAAAAAACAAAGTACACAGGCACAAATAGTACAATAAATGCAATGGTACCTCACATCGCAATACTAACATTGAATGTAAATGCCCTAAATGTTCCACTTAAAAGATACAGAACTGCAGAATGGACAAGAACTCACCAACCAACCATCTGCTGCCTTCAGGAGACTCACCTAACACATAAGGACTCACGTAAACTTAAAGTAAAAGGGTGGAAAAAGGCATTTCATCCAAACGGACACAAAAAGCGAGCAGGAGTAACTATTCCTATATCAGACAAAACAAACTTTAAAGCAACAGTGGTTAAAAGAGGCAAAGAGGGACATTATATAAGGGTAAAAGGCCTTGTGTAACAGAAAACTCTTATAATCCTAAACATATATGCACCTAACACTGGATCTCGCACATTTATAAAACAATTGTTAATAGACCTACGAAATGAGATAGACAGGAACACAAAATAATGGGGGACTTCAGTGCTTCGCTGGCAGCACTACACAGGTCATCAAGGCAGAAAAGTCAACAAAGAAATCATGAATTTAAATTATACCTTGGAACAAATGGACTTGACAGATATACACAGAACATTCCATCCAACAACCAGAGAATACACATTCTATGCAACAACACATGGAATTTTCTCCACGATAGACTATATGATAGCCCATAAAATGAGCCTAAATAAATTTAAGAAAATTGAAATTATATCAAGCACTCTCTCACAACACAGTGGAATAAAACTGGAAATCAACTCCAAAAGGAACCTTCAAAACCATCCAAATACATGGAAATGAAATAACCTGCTCCTGAATGAGCACTGGGTCAAAAACGAAATCAAAGTGGAAATTTAAAAAATTGTTTGAACTGAATGACAATAAAGAAAAAACCTAAACCTCTTGGATACAGCAAAGGCAGTGCTAAGAGGAAAGTTCATAGCTTTAAATGCTTACATCGAAAAGACTGAAAAAGCACAAACTTGAATTCTAAGGTCACACCTTAAGAAACTAGAGGGAAACAAGAACAAACAAACTGAAACCCAGCAGATGAAAGGAAATAACCAAGATCAGAGCAGAACTTAATGAAATTAAAACAAACAAACAAACAAACAAAAAATACAAAAGAGAAGTGAAACAAAAAGCTGGTTCTTTGAAAAGTAAAATAAAATTGATAGACTATTGGCAAGATTAACCAAGAAAAGAAGAGAGAAAATCCAAATAACCTCACTAAGAAATGAAACAGGAGATATTACAACTGACACCACTGAAATACAAAAGATCATTCAAGGCTACTATGAGCACCTTTACGCAAATAAACTAGAAAACCTAGAAGAGATGGATAACTTCTTGGATGAATACAACCCTCTTAGCTTAAATCAGGAAGAATTAGATACCCTGAACAGACCAATAACAAGCAGTGACATTGAAATTGTAACTAAAAAATTATCAACATAAAAAGTCCAGGACCAACAGATTCACAGCAGAATTCTACCAGACATTCAAAGAAGAATTGGTATCAATCCTTTGACACTATCCCCAATATAGAGAAAGAAGGAACCCTCC
Source organism: Piliocolobus tephrosceles (assembly GCF_002776525.5). NCBI lineage: Eukaryota > Metazoa > Chordata > Mammalia > Primates > Cercopithecidae > Piliocolobus > Piliocolobus tephrosceles. The sequence goes on along the minus strand of NC_045449.1, from coordinate 63,326,396 downwards.
CTAATTCATTCTATGAAGCCAGCATCACCCTAATACCAAAACCAAGAAATGACATAACCGAAAAAGAAAACTACAGACCAATATCCTTGATGAACATTGATGCTAAAATCCTTAACAAAACACTAGCTATCCAAATCCAACAACATATCAAAAAGATAATCCACCATGGTCAAGTAGGTTTCATACCAAGGATGCAGGGATGGTTTAATATACATAAGTTAATAAATGTGATTCACCACATAAACATACACACATAAAATCGCATGATCATCTCAATAGATGCAGAAAAAACATTTGACAAAATCTAGTATTCCTTTATGATTAAAACTCTCAGCAAAATTTGCATAGTAATGTAACAAAAGCCATCTATGACAAACCCACAGCCAACATAATACTGAATGGGGAAAAGTTGAAAGCATTCCCTATGAGAACTGGAACAAGACAAGGATATCTACTCTCACCACTCCTCTTCAACATAGTACTGGAAGTCCTAGCCAGAGCAATCAGACAAGAGAAAGAAACAAAGGGCATCCAAATCAGTAAAGAGGAGGTCAAACCATCACTGTTCGCTGGCAATATGATCGTTTACCTTGAAAACCTCAGCGTTTCCTCCAGAAAGTTCCTAGAACTCACAAAAGGAGTCAGCAAAGTTTCTAGATACAAGATTAATGCACACAGATCAGTAGCTCTTCTCTCCACCAACAGTGACCAAGCAGAGAATCAAATCAAGAACCCAACCCCTTTTACAATAGCTGCAAAATAAAAAATAAAAATAAAATACTTAGGAATATACCTAACCAAGGACTTGAAAGACCTCTACAAGGAAAACTACAAAACACTGCTGAAAGAAATCATAGACAACACAAACAAATGGAAACACATAGCATGCTCATGGATGGGTAGAATCAATACTGTGAAAATGACCATACTGCCAAAAGCAATCTACATATTCAATGCAATCCCCATCAAAATGCCACCATCATTCTTCACAGAATTAGAAAAAACAATTCTAAAATTCATGTGGAACCAAGAAAGAGCCCACATAGCCAAAGCAAGACTAAGCAAAAAGAACAAATCTGGAGGCATCACACTACCTGACTGCAAACTATACTGTAAGGCCATAGTCACCAAAACAGTGTGGTACAGGTACAGAAATAGGCACATAGACCAATGGAACAGAATAGAGACACAGAAATAAGCCCAAATATTTACAGCTAACTGATCTTTGACAAAGCAAACAAAAATATAAAGTGGGGAAAGGACACCTTTTTCAACAAATGATATGGGATAATTGGCTAGCAACATATAGGAGAATGAAACTGGATCTTCATCTCTCACCTTATACAAAAATCAACTCAAGATGGATTAAAGACTTAAGCCTAAGACCTGAAACTAAAAATTCTAGAAGATAAGATTGTAAAAACCCTTCTAGATATCAGCTTAGGCAAGGATTTCATGACCAAGAACCCAAAAGCAAATACCAAAAATCAGAGATAAATAGCTGAGACCGAATTATACTAAAGAGCTTTTTCACAGCAAAAGGAACAGTCAGCAGTGTAAACAGACAACCCACAAAGTGGAAGAAAATATTCACAATTTATACATCTGACAAAAGACTAATATTGAGAATCTATAATGAACTCAAACAAATTAGTAAGAAAAAAACAAACAATCCCATTGAAAAGTGGGCTAAGAACATAAATAGACAATTCTCAGAGAAGATAAACAAATGGCCAAGAAACATAAAAAGAAAGCTCAACATCACTAATAATCAGGGAAATGCAAATCAAAACCACAATGCAATATCACCTTACTCTTGCAAGAATGACCATCATAAAAAAAATTTAAAAAACAGTAGATATTGGTGTGGATGCAGTGAACAGAGAACACTTCTACGCTGTTGGTGGAAATGTAAACTAGTACTACTCCTACGGAAAACAGTGTGGAGAGTCCTTAAAGGATGAAAAGTAAAATACCATTTGATCCAGCAATCCTTCTACTGGGTACCTACCCAGAAGAAAAGAAGTCATTATACAAAAAAGTTACTTGCACACGCATGTTTATAGCAGCACAATTCACAATTGCAAAATTGTTGAAGCAACCCAAATGTCCATCAATTACCGAGTGGATAAAGAAACTGTGGTATATTTATATGATGGCATACTACTCAGCCATAAAAAGGAATGAATCAACATCATTCACAGCAACCTGGATGAGATCGGGGACTATTATTCTAAGTGAAGTAACTCAGGAATGGAAAACCAAAAATTGTATGTTCTCACTGATATGTAGGAGCTAAGCTATGAGGATGCAAAGGCATAAGAATGATATAATGGACTTTGGGGACTTGCGGGGAAGAGTGGGATAGGGGCGAGGGATAAAAGACTACAAACATTGTGCTGTATATACTGCTTAAGTGATGGATGCACCAAAATCTCACAAATCACCACTAAAGAACTTACTCATGTAACCAGATACCACCTGTACCCCAATAACTTATAATATATAATATATATAATATATATGCCCTTTGTTTGGAGATGAGTGATCCTATCTCTCTGATGCTGTCTCTTTGAACCCAAGAGTCAATTTTTAACTTCAGAATGAAGTTCAGAGCCAGGTTCACTGGAAATTCACATCTTGTCCATCAGTTCCTTCAAACTAAAATTGATTCTGATCCTGACTTGTTTGCTCTAAAGCCCCTTTAGAATTGTTTTCCTCAGTCACTTTTCATTCTGCTTCTTTTTAACTTTAAATTTGGCACCTCCTTCTTGATTTGACACATGCTCCCCTTGCATAGAGTTCACCATGCTCTTCCTCCACCAGGGCCATGATAGTGCTGGAAATAGAGTCCTTATCCTTATCGAGGGGGGAAAGTAGGCATCGGCTAAGTACTCCCAAATTCTTGTAGGATGATAGACTGCGATCAGAGTTAAGAAGGAGGTTTGCAGATGCTGTCTGTGGGAATGGCAGGGTAATCTAAGTAAGTCTGGAAATTAGGGAAGAGAGGAAGCATGAGCTGAGATCTGAAGGATAAGAAGCAGTTAACTTTTACAGAGACCAGTGGGAAGAGCATTCCAGGAAGCTGGAATGGAATGTGCAATGGTCTTGCGGCAAGAAGAATCACAATGCATCAGATAATCAGAAGAAAAGACCAGCAGAAAAGACTGAATTGTGGAGAATGAATTTGTGAGTGCCTGAGAGATGATACTGGTGCCAAATCAGGTGGGACCTTTTCAGCCATGCTAAGAAGGCTGACCTCGGGAAGCATGTGTGATCTTTATCCCAACGATAATAAGATATTATTAAATTAATTTAAGCTTGTCATGATTAGAATTGCCATGTATAAAGAACAGATCGAGGGTAGGGGAAAGGGACCCAGGGATGGATGCAGGGAAATCAGTGAGGAGGCAAGAGATACATAAGGTACAGTAACCACTTTTGAGGTGCTCTGAGTTTATATGGGAAAATTATTAGCAATTAATAAAGCAAGACTGCACTTCTCCCATTCGCATGGAAAGATTAAATGATCTATAATCATAGAAATCACTATCTCCAATATCAACTACAAAGTTAACTTTTTAGGTATTTTCCTAGTAATTTTTTCCCCTCTATATGGCAGAAATAACTCTTTCCTTCATGTCCACACCTAAATATTAAAGTGTAATTACACAACGATCATAAGAGAAAATGCCATAAAAATATGTGACATTGCTGCTGCCTGCGATGACATTTCAAACTGGAGCCTGAACTGGAGATAGTAACATATTTAGGGAAACTATGTACAAAAGCAAGCTGGAAACCATTGTGTCTATGTTCTCATAAAACGCAGCAACAACGATAATAATGGTCTCTATACTGCCACACCTGAAAGAGAAATTTGGGGAAATAGCCAGCCTTGGCTAGGAAGCAAATTGTAGAGGGTGGTACAGTCAGTTTGCCCAAGGCTGTGGAAGACTGGTTCCTGGCTGCCCACAGTCTCATAGTCACATGTTGCTTCAGGCTTCAACAAGCTTAGTACAGTCATAGGCAGGAAACAGCAAAGTCAAAGGGATTAAGTGACTGCTGCCTGCTTGTGTGTTGGCCCTATAGCAGACTCAGGAGATGCCAACTGGCACTTGGGCTGCAGCTTCCATCTTAAAGAGAAGCAAGCTCTCCCCTTACACAGACCCAAATTTCCCGCTTCTGAATTAACTTGTCCTAGAAAACCATCCTTGGCTTTGCAAACATAGGTAAAAACACAGCCCATCTTTTCTCCTCTCCCCACTGTGCATCTGCAAATCCCTACTAGGCACAAATGCAAAACAGTTGCCAATGTCCTTTTTGGGATTTGTAGGGCAAGCAGCCAGTTGGCTGCCTGTAGGTTATTCACACTGCAATAGGAAACAAATTTCTTGCTGCAATTATCCTTAAAGTTCTACTGTTTACCCCAGGAATAAACGAATTGCTGCTGTTAAACACCCTTTCCCACACTGTCCAGCACACATCTGTAAATTCCAAGAGGAATGAGGGTGAGCAGGTTACCAGTTCAATACTTCTGGAAAGGAATGGAGATTGGCCAACTGGAATTCAGCTTATTATTCATGGTAGAATAGAACTTGAGCTTCTTATTGCAAATACTCCTGCATGTTTCAGTGCTTACTTATGTATTTAACCCAACTTGGATCTCAATTTGTAATTTGCCCTTGTTTACTACTGACTGTGAACTGGAGGAAATGAAAAAGAAAGACAATATGCACACCTCGAATATTTACTGAATACCTACTAAATGCCAGGTAGTGTGATTGGTGCTGACAATTGTCCACGGGAATATTATATTATTTAAAGAATTCAGTAAGGTATACTTTTTCCATCACCATCAACTATTTGACCTGTAAGTGGAGATTTCATTCCAAATAGCTTTTCAACTTCCCTTCACTAAGCTTCAGTCATCAAGCCTATGGTCTTCTTATTCCTGGCCAACATCTCATACAGTGTTTACTGAAAACATCTTCTGAAGTAGCTCGCCTTTAGAATGCTTATGCTTCTGTCCTTTTAAATAGACTATTGTTTTTACCTGGAATACCCTTCTCCTGCTTCTCTGACCATGAAAAACCTACAAATCTTTGTAGATCCATCTCAAGTATGGGGAGGCAGGGAGAGACACCAATATCCCTTAAGGGTGTGGCAAGAAATTTCACAGGCAAAGACTAAAATGAGTCCAGAGTTGCAAATATTGGAACTCGGAAGCCCCTTAGGAATCTATATTTTTAAATATGCCTTTCAAATATTGCGATCTGTTTCTCATCTGCTTTCTGTCTGCCTCTTTTCTGATTCTTCTTTTAGCTGACCAGCCCCCTCTGATTGTACAGTGTCCAACATAAACAATGGCCTCATGGCTTTATCATCTTCAAGGCCCAGTGATCACCATTAATGATTACATTCTCTGTGTTGTTTAACTAATGTTTAAGGGAGATACTAATGTGTTCCTGGTCTATAGTGGCTCTACCTTGGACCAGCGTCCCACCCTGGATGAATTGGTTGTGTCTGGGAAACTGCATTCCATGGTACCAGCCAGCTAAGGCTGTCATTTCAGCAAGATCACAGACAGGTTCATGGAGGAAGGTTTTGTGAGCAACACAGAAAACAGTCTGTTGTGTAACTTACCACACTTACGTTGTCACTAATGGATGTGTCTTTCTTTCCCCTGACACACTCCAATCTATTATGCTATAGATGCCTCTCCAGAGCCATATGTTATTTTTCTGCTACAATATCACTTGGCAGAGTCCTTGGCAAATAAATAGATTTTCAATCAGCATGTGTTGAGTAAGCCTTTTAAAAATATAAATTGGATTAAGTTGCTCTTTTTCTTAAATACTTCAGTGACTTCCTACTCTATCTAAAATAAAATTCAAATTTCTTTCCATGACCCCAGAGGCCCTACAGGTTCTTATCCCTCCTATCTTTCCAAGTTAGTCAGGTGCATCTCACCTCTTCATTCTCAGTGGTTCCACTAATGGAATTTTTTCCTTTTATTTCCTCTAACACGTAAAAATTGTTCCAGGCTCAGCACCTTGACAAATATTGCTCCCTCTGTCAGGGATGTGGTTCTGATCTTCTCGGGGCTGACGCCCTCTCACTTCCCCTTTGGGATGCAACTCAAATTTTATATCATCAGAAAACCCTTTCCTGACTCTCCATGTTTCCAACAATATTCTCTATCATTCTGCTCTGCTGGGTTTGTTAAAAATGTCTATCACAATTTTGGATGGCTAGTTTACTTATTTACTATCTTTACCCCAGGTTAGACTGTAAATGCCACAAGGTTGAGGACATATTTCTTTTGTTTTCTCCCATATATAAGGAGCTTCATATGGCGCTTAATACTGAATAAATATTTGTGAATGGACGAATGTATCAGAAGAAAGAGGTTCCAGTTCTGTCTTGCTCACTGATGGTGATTTTAGGTAGATAGCTTTTCCTTTCTAAGCTCCAGTTTCCTCTTCTGCAAAATCAAGAGATTTCAGAACTGACGGCATGGTTATTTCTCTTCACCTGAGAACTTCTAAGGCTTTCTCTTCTGTGATGCTTTCCCGAGCTCACCTATCTCATTCTGGGCCCACTGAATGCCTAACCTGAAATACTATTTTGCAGTAGTTGTCTTAGTTACTGGGAGACATGAACCAGGGGCCCTTGGAGAAAGAGAGAAGGCGGGGCGACATAGAAATTTTGAGAATCCTGAAGAAGTTTTTAAGAATGAAGAAATTCCCAAATATGGCAACAAAAACTGTCAGAAATGTAACCATTTTAATTTTGATGAAAAGAAAACTATCAAAATGTCCTTCAACAGAAGTACCATGCAAATGTTTACTGAGCATTAATTATATGCATTAAAGAACATAGAACATTTTTCATCTACTATCTCATTTAATGTGATAACATTTGCATGACAGACTTATTTGGGGAATCCCATTGAACCGTGCCTCCCAGATGCAAACACTTGCAAGTTTCTATCCATTTGGAGGCTGGGTTGGCCCTGTGACAAGCTGTGACCAATAGGATGTTAGCAAGAATAATGCAGAGGAGGTTTGATGCATGCTTGCATACTGGGGCTTGTCTTCTTGTACTGTTCCTCCATGAAACCCAGCCACCATGCTGTTATGAAACCCAAAAAAGCGACCTGGAAAGGCCCACACAGAGGAGAATCAAGGGCCCTGGTCCCTAGCCCCAGTGGGGCTCCCAGGTTGCAGCCGGCACCAATTGCCAGGTATGTGAGTGAAGACATTTGGGGCCTTCCAGACATCCCACAGTGACTCTCCATGAAGCAGGACTGCCCAGTCAACAATTCATAGCATCATAAGAAAAATGATAATAATTTCTTTTTCTAAGCCACTAAATTTGGGGGTGATTTGTTCCTACCCCAAGCAGTCTCAAGACTAGATAGTATCTCATTTCCACAGAGGAGAAACAGACTCAGAAATGGCAAATGATCAAAATCCCATTATTATTTTAATTCTGGTTTATATTTGCTACCTTCTCTGGAGAGTTGTGAAACACCCTTCAAAATAACTGATTTACCTAGAGCTCCAATTGACGAGAAACCCCTGTATGGATCACAGGACCCTGTTCCCTTCACCTCAAGCCACAGGTGACTGAAAGAAATTGGCAGCTAACTCAAAAACAGCCAAGTAAGTCATCAGCTGACCAGCAACCTACAGGGTGGCCTGGAGTGCAAGTCAAAATAATAAGTCAAACTAAACCCCATCAGGTTTCCCGTCTCAAGAATTTTCACTGAAAATTCGGAATGACTAAGCCAGCTAAGTAGTAGAAACTGAAGTCAACATGACAACATGTGTTAGGCAGAAATATGACATATCGCAACACACCAAAGTTATAAGAAAGCATAATATAAAGTAATATGAGCAAGCAGAAAGTATAAAGAAGAACAATATGTAAGAATACAGGTGAATATTGTATTGACTGATACACAAAAACAGAAGGAGGCAGAGGGAGCTATGCAAAGACACAGAAAAAGGAAAAACAGCCATGTGTCAGAGCCTCCATATGATCCCCAATACCTGCCTAGTTTCCCAGTGGTTTTTCAGTTATGAATTTAATACATTGTCTTTTAATGAAGCCATATTTTCTTAAAATAATTTGAGTAATTTTCTATCTCTTGCAACTTTGACAGCCAAACTAAAACAAATTTCAAACAGGAAATAATTTCCACCATGAAAACTTTACCCAGGAATGATTATGACTTTTCTAGCTCCTTTTAACAAGCATTTATTTAATTTTTAACAAGCAGGCTTTTGGGATTGTTAGATAGAGATAATGGAAATGGGGAACCTGAGAAAATTTTATGTCCCAAGTTAATTTTCTATCCAGAATGACTTGAAGCTGCTCAGAATAATTTGAGCTATTCAATTATCAAAACACTGAATTTAGAGTTCAAGGCCCCAGTACCTTCTTCAGACACTTGCAACCAACAGCTTCTCATTTGACCCAATTTGCCTTGTGAATTAGTATGCACATAAGCATGATAACTAGCCCCCCAAAAGGTATATCATCCATGAGTAGCTATATCAAACTTTACAGGTCTAGAAAGGAAATGAATAAACTAGTCAAAGGAATAACGGAAATATTAGTGCTGCAAAATAAGTTAATTCTACAAATAATTTTTTTATAATTTTAAACCCGATTTTGATTAGAAGATTTAAACCCTTAGAATAATTTACTTTGGTTATTCTTTGTCAGATTTATGAAGTTCTGTCTTTAAAAAATGTGTATATTGCTGAGAGATTGTAAAATTTAATAGCAAACAGATTACGTACTTAGGAATAGACTAAGCACAATTAGCACTCACATTCCTCCCACTCCTATAAATAACTCAGTTTCCTTTCCATGTCTGCAAATTTCATTAGAGTAGTGGAAAAAAAGAGGGGGGAGAGAATAAAAAGGAAAAAAGAAAAGGCTTCTGATTCTCTTTCACTGCAAAGTACAGATCCAATCATTCAACCAGGGTCTTTGTATAGCCCTAGGAAGGGGCACAGGGAAGGGGTGGGGGTAAAGTAAAATAATTCTGTCTCTGAATCTTATCCCCCTAGCTTTGGAAAGAAACTTTTCTACATGCGGCTTTGGAATTCACCTGCTAAAAAAGTGTACTGGCCTTTATAGCAAGCAGCCTGCCTCATGGGCTTCTCCAAGATGAGCTTCAGAGATCTCAGAACAAAACACTGTGTCCCTTGCATAGTTTCAAGTTATATCTACTTCAGAGATTCTACTTAATTTAGCAGTTTGGTGTTAATAGTGCCTGTAAACAGAGAAAGACTGAGACAGGTGTTAGAGGAAGGTATCTGGAAGAAGTGAAATTCTAGAAGCTTGAAATGTACAAGTTCCTTCAGAGACTCTTGTGCCCCGCCCACCATGTCACTCCTCTCTAGCGAAAAGTCTGTGTCTAAACATATTTTAAGCCCCTGGGTTTATGTTCAGTTCTTGCAGGGGTCTGTTTGTGTAAGGTGAGGTGGAGAATACAGAATTTTCTTCATTTTTGTACTGTGTGAAGGAAAAAACTTTCTTTTTTCATAATCTGGATATTTCAAAACACTCTTAGGTGAAAGTTTGTATTTAAAAGGTGAAAAAAAAAATTTAGTTTAAAAGTGGGTAAAGGACTTAGTAGATATTTCTCCAAAGAAGAGATAGAAATGGACAGCACATATATGAAAAGATTCTCAACATCACTAATCATTAGGGAAATACAAATCAAAACCACAATGAGATACCACCTCACACCCATTGGGATGATTATAATAAAAAACAAAAGGAAAAAAGAAAAACAGAAAATGACAAGTGTTGATGAAGATGTGAGGGAACTGGAACCCTTGTGCATTTTTGGTGGGAATGTAGAATAGTGTAGCTGCTGTGGAAAATAGTATGGCAGTTCTTTAAAAATTAAAAATATAATTATCATATGATCCATCAATTTCATTTCTGGATATATACCAAAAAGAATTGAAAGCAGGATCTCAAAGAGATATTTACATATCCATATTTGTAGCCGCATTGTTCACAATTACCAAAATGTGGAAGCAACTCAAGTATCCACTGACAGACAAATGGATAAAGAAAATGTAGCATATACGTATAGAATATTATTCAGCCTTAAAAAAGAAGAAAATTCTGTACCATGCTACAACATGAATGAATCTTGAGGAGATTATTATAAGTGAAATCAGCCAGTTACAAAAAAATAAATACTATATAAGTCCACTTATATGAAGAACCTGGAGTAATCAAATTTGTAGAAAGTAGAAGGGTGGCTGCCAGAGACTGGGGGAAGGGGAAAATGAGGAGTTGCTGCTTGATGTGTAAAGAGTTTCAGTTTTGCAAGATAAAAAAATTCTAGATATTAGTTGCACAACAATCTGAACTAATTTAATACTGGTGAAGTGTATGTTTAAGCATGATTATGATGGCAAAATTGATGTTATGCCTATTTTTACCATAATTAAAATTTTTCAAAAATATTTAAAAGAAGTAATTATCATAAAGTTCCGAGAAGATTTTTATAGGACCCACTTTCTGAGAAGTAGAGCCTGATCCCTCATGATAATTAGAAAAATCAATAAATCAAGGTTTCTTTCTTCTTCCTCTTCCTCTTCTTCTCCTCCTTTATCTATACTCGCACCCCACCCCCTTCTCCCTCTCTTTCTTCTTGGGTTTCCTATTTCTGCTCTGTGGCAGACACTGTCTAAGATGACCCTCAATACAATCCCTGGTTTCTAACAGCCACACACTTGTGTAAGCACCTTCTCTTGAGTGTGGGCACGACCCGTGTCTTGCTTCCAATCAATAGCATATTGCAAAGGTGATGGGGTGTCACTCCTAAGATTACATTACCGTATACTGTAACTCCTGTATTGTTTGCAGATTCTTCCCTTGCTGGCCTGATAAAGAAAGCTGCCATGCTGTAAGCTGCCCTAAGGAGAGACACACATGGCAAGAAACTGGGACTCTCAGATGATGGCGAGCTAGGAACTAAATCCTGACAACTACATAAGAAAGCTCGGGAGTGGACTTTTCTCAGAGGAATGTTTGGGTGAGACTTCAGTGCCAAGCTGACATCTTGATTACAGCCTTGTATAATCAGAAAACTCTAAAACAAAGAACCTAATTAATCCCTGCCCATATTCCTAACTCACAGAAAAAAAAAATGAGATAATAAATGTGTGTTGTGTTAAGCTATTAAATTTATGATAATTTGTTACAAAGTCATATATAAAAAATGCATGCTCTATTCCCCTCCATAAACAAGCTCCCTTGACAGGATTTTAGTTTTTATGAATATGCATAATGTGATTTGCCCCAGACCTTGTCAAGGATTGCCTCAGCTCCACTACTGCTTCTCGTAAGCAACCTCACTGATCTCTGGGTCTCAGGTCCTAGTACCTCGGAGCATCAGCTAGCCCAACTAGGATCACACCCATTCACCAACACAGATGAGCACCTGTAGCTAACAGGTCTGCGTTCCCATCAGTCATCAAGACTGTAATTGAAGGCAGAGATTTTTTAAAGGGGGAGTGGTCTGAAGGCCCTAACCAGTGTCTTCAGCATGTTATACTGGCCCTCTCTCTGTTTTCTTGTGAAATGAAGTTGAGGGTCAGATTAGTGTGAAGGTTGTCCTGAGACTTCAGAATTCTTCCATATAGATGGAAGAAACAGTATAAATAATAGTAATTATCTAAGCTTTGCAACTCAATAAATAAATTTTTAAAACTACAACTATATAAACAATATATATGGTATTTAATCTGGCAACTAAAATCCAACATCTCTGACATTTGCAGATTGCAGTGGCCTTCACAGGTGCCTGCAACTAAATTTGCATCCAAACTAAGTTACCATATTGGAAAAACACTAAATAGTGAAATATTCCCAGTGTGAGCAGTTCAATTTCAGTTAGAATAATTATTTGTAACATTTATCAAAACCTTATTTTGCTAAACATAAATACTGAAAAACCATCCAATAAACCTCTGTATAATTAGTTTTTCTTTTGTATGTATTTTCATTAACTGCCTGAATTTTTTTGAAACAAGGTTATATTTACAAAATAAAGGGAGAAAAGTTACTCTCTTTCTCTAAAGGCTTGTTTATTGGGCCATCAACAAAGGATCAAGAAGATATTTTGGAATTCTTGCCAGTGGAGCAGCAGAATTGAAACGCTTGGGACCTTGGGCTTGCCTGAATGTCTTCTAAGCTACTTGTGAGTAGAAATCAGCTGCATAGATTAGCATGTGAGATATGTTTTTCTTAAATCAGGAGATAAATTGTTAAATTCTTTGGTGTTTCCAAACATGGAGCAGACTTCTATCTCTTCTCCAAAAAAGTTGCATAATTAATAAAATTCATATCATTGAACCAATTCTTTGCTCTCTTTGCTTGCAAAAGTCAAAGTTTATTTTCCTACTCTCCCTTTGAAGAAAGACACTTGTGATAGATGGTGGATGACAGTCCAGGAATTCGACCAAAATGACAGTACACGCCCTATAAGCAGCTGTGTGTTGGCTATGATTCTGTTTTTTGTGCACATCTAGTGCAATGCAGCCAATGGAAAGAAATAGTCACATTTGATCATGCCACTAATCCAGAAGGCATTTGCCTTGGGTGTCAAGGACACACAAGATGCAGTCAGTAGAGGTCACTCCAGCTTACAGAAATGGGAAGACAGGTAGGACAACTTTGACAAGCTAGTTAAAAGCTTCTCTGCATATATGTCTAATTCAACTGTATCTAATTTTAACCATTTAAAAATGTGGTACATCAAGACAGGCCATGGAGAGGAGGCATGGGAGGGTGGGTTAGTGGATGTAGAGCATGTACGTACAGATGGGAAAAGAATCAGGTCAGACTCCATATAAGGAGGTATGCAAGAGTCACCACCGTGCCCATCTTCTGTGTTCCAGTGCCTTGGCCTGCCCGACTGCTCTGGCTACACCAGCATCCTCACTTGGTCTGCACGAAGCCCCACAAGGGGTAGTCACTTACAAGTGGTGGCAGCATTGGGATGGAAGACAGCTGTGTTTGCTTTTTCCTTCCCACAATGAGTAGTCTCTTATAGTCTGGAGAAGAGATGGAACCTCAGATTTGAAGGTCATCACCTATGATCTCATTATTGGTAATTTACCTAAAATCATATAATTCAGCGGTGTGATACACTCATACCCACAATCTTGAAACTTTTGAAGATTTATATCTACAATATTCAGCTGAATCCCAGGTTTTGTTGTTGGTTTTGTTTTTCCTTTTTCCTCCCCTAAAGAACTGATGTAACATAAAAAAAGGTATTTTTAGCCAGTGGCTCGAACTAGTTGAGAAAAGATGAAACAGCATCTTATTATGTTCGTAAAACAGTGAATTTAGTGCAAGCTCAGCATTATTTGGGGTCCTTTGTTTAAAAAATCATGTGCCCTGGCCCCATATGAGAGGAGTCTGATTCAGTCCATCTGGGCTCGAAGCCTGGAAGTCTGTATGTCATACAGTGCCCTCAGGTGATTCTGATGCAGCCAGTCCAGGGACCAATATCAGAGAATCAGCATTTAGAACCCTCCACCATTCCCACACCATTAGATTATTACAGAAATATAATATGCTGGGCTTTTGAAAGCCTGTTGCTTGGGAGAGGTCCCCTGTTCATTATTTCCTGATTCTACCAAGTCAGAGAAAGGCAACCTATAGCCCCTGGCAACATTGTTGACATCTATCCTTCCTCCCTACTCCCTTCCCTCTTTTACCTTCCATTTCTTCTATTTTTGTTCCTCTTCTCAAACTCTTTCTTGTTTCATACTCTTTTCTTTTATTTCTAATATATTTCTCATGCTTCAGCCATGCGACCATGTGGGTTTTTCTGATCTAGCTGCCTAGTCAAAGAGTGAGCTGGCCTAGAGTGTTGGTACCTTAGAGAGTTGCCCTAGAGTGCTGCACTCTGCTGCCCTAGAGTGTTGGTGTAAGGAAATGCATTCCCAGGAGCGGAGGGATGTATGGCCCTGAAAAGCTACTGTGAGGATCTGGCATAAACTGCAGTGGCTGCCATTGCATTGTCCAGTGTGTCACTCTGTCAGTGGGATTCAATCAGAAGTCAGAAAGTCATTCAAACTGATGACCCACCCGGTTATAGTGCCAGGAGTCTCATCAGAGTTTCTCCATAGTGAAGGTGTCCAGGACAAAAATTCAGCCTAAAATCAGTCCAGCTTTCATCAAAGGCAGAGTTCCAGAGCAGGTTATCAGCGGGGGGCAGCCTAACATCTGGTGAAGGTTGTAGACAATTGGATTATAAGGGCCAAGTCTGACTAAGATCACGCTAGTAAACTGAGCTAGCCACATTCAAGGGGATGAGAGAGAAGGATGGAAGACTACCAGTTGAGCCCTGCTGTGTGTCAGGTGCCATAGAATAAATTTGCATAGGTAATGCCTCTTGTGATCCTCATGAGGGACCTGTGAGGGTGAGTGGTTTTGTCCTGTTTCCCAACTGAGGGACATGAGACTCAGAAAGTAGGTATAAATCACCCAGGGTGACACATTTACTGAGTGGAGTCGACTAGCTCCAAATTCAGAGCTCTTTTTATTCCATGACACTTTCCCTCCAATATCCCAAAGGTTCTGGCCTTAGGATTACCATCAAGTATTAAAAGAGAGATGGCAGGGGGATGGGGGCAGTTGTCTTGTTCAAATTCACTTCTCTGTGAGGATATTTTGGATTCTTCTCACATCACAAAATTACGGAGCTAGAAAGGATCTTAGTGGTCATTTAGTTATAATCCTTATATTTCAGATGAAGAAGCAGAGATCCAAAAAGACAGAGTGCTTTGCCCAAAGTCACATGGTTACTGATAGATCGGAATTAAACCCAGCTCTTCTAATGTGCACTTCAGTATTTTTCTTGTTGCAACGTTTTCCAAAAGACTATCATACGCATTTTGAAAATACATCAGAAATTAAAATGTGGCCATGTAAACTTTTCCCCAAGTTTCTATCCTAGTCCCAGCATGAAACTTGCTTAGAATCTTTTGAAATATATGCTCTTAAAATTCCATTATGTGAAGCTGTGTGACTCTGTCTCTAAGTCTCTGTTCCCATTGGAACCATCTAGAATTGCTATAAATTCTATTATTTCTTTTAAGGATCTTGCCACATAGATGCTCCCTGCCAAAGCTTGACCTCCAAAATTAACAAGACATTAGTCATAGAGATCTCTAAATTTAGGGAAATCCTATGCCTCTTTTATGTGAATGTCGCTGGCATCAATAAAATGGGAAGCTTACAGAGTGGAATCTGCCCTTTCTAACTCTCAAACCCCAAGACAAAAGATGAGAGAGGGAGGACCTAATGATCCTCTTCCACTTACTCTTCCTCACTCGGTCCTTGATCCCTGCAGGGAGTCAGCCTTGAGATAGATAGATAGATAGATAGATAGATAGATAGATAGATAGATAGA
>NC_045449.1:63196457-63310911 GCF_002776525.5 Piliocolobus tephrosceles | reverse complement strand
AGATAGATAGATAGATAGATAGATAGATAGATAGATAGATAGATAGATAGATGCATACATACATACATACATAGAGAGGATAGATATAGATATAACATATCTATCTAAATCAGTACTTTACACACACACAAATATACACCATATAGATAGATAGATAGATTACAGAGAGAGAAAGAGAGAGAGAGAGAGAGAGAGAGAATGATTGATTTATGTATGTTTGTGTGAAGTATATACCAGGCAACTCCTAAAGTTAATATTCTCTTGCTCCTTTCCTGTATATTATCAGCAGAAGGGCTTGGGAGGCTGAGTATATTAGAGGTTAAAATCCATGGGATTTAAGTATAACTCTTGCATGAAAATTATAGCTTTAGCATCTGTCTTTTAGCCCAGTATGGCATTTCTCCTTCCCACCTGTTCTAACTTGTAATGACTAACTTAATGCATATATTTCTTAGCATTTGATGGACTCCATCAATACGGAGACCAACCTGTCTGATGTTTTAAGAGACAAGGTTTTGCTCTGTAACCCAGGCTGGGGTGCAGTTGCATGATCATAAGTCACTGCAGCCTCAACCTCCTGGGCTCAAGCAATCCTCTAACTGCAGTATCCTGAGTAACTAGAACTGTAGGTGCACGCCACCACACCTATTCAATTTTTTTATTTTTTTATTTTTTGGAAAGATGGGGTCTCACTACATTGCCCAGGTTGGTCTCAAACTCCTGGCCTCAAATGATACTCTTGCCTCAGCCTCCTCAAAGTGCTGGGATTACAGGAGTGAGCACTGCACCTTGCCCTGTCTGACCCTTTGATAATCAATCTTCAACACCTAGAACAGTGTCTAGAACTAAGGAAGTAGTTAATAAATACTTTTTGAATGAATGAATAAGTGACAAGGCGTAACATGATATGATACAATATTGAATAGCAAAATGTTTTCACTAATCCCACATGATCAGTGTCTCAAAACCCAAGACTCAGTTTTCCCAAATTAGCCTGTGTTCAGTGAGTTAAAACAGGTTAACACCACTCTCACTGCTAACTAGTGTCAGATCTAAGAGAACTTCATAAAGATCTTATAAAAAAATTAATCAAGCATCTCTGAAGTCAGAGATCAGGCAATATATAATAACTAAATTAGAACGAAGAGAAAATTTCCAACATGTAGTTGAAATTCAACAAGCTGATTATAGGAAAGAGAAGGGAACAATACTAGTTTTCATGTCAGAAAAAATGTTCATGTATTTCATATGATTATAGTTACATTGATTTTTCTTCTCTATATTTTATATTTTAAACGTTCTATAGTAACCATTTGTTACCTGGGATGGAAAAAGAATAAAATGTATTAAGAAAAAAAAAGGACGAAAGGAATGGAGGGAGAGAAGAAGAAGAAAAAGTGGGGGGGAGAAGAGAGAGAGAGAGAGAGAGAGAATGGAGGGTAGAAAACACCTCATGAGATGAAAAAGGACAGTCTATTTCTCCATGACTGTAAAACCACTGATTGAAAATGGAGAAAAGTCAAATCCACTGGTTGTTTTGTCTCCATGACACTAAACACTACTGGTTTTACTTTTTCAAAGGATATCTTGAAATGATTAGCTATTTTGGCATCATGGAGACACACCATCATGTAAACAAGGAAAACAACATATGAGCAACCAAGGAGGGCCATAGCCCACGTTGAATGGCTTAAAGACACCACAAAACACATTGGTGTATCCTTATCTTGAGAAATTAACACAATTAATTAATTTCTCCAGAGAATCGATATGGCTCAGTCAGTGGAAAATATTCGAGACTTAGAAAATTGAATCCCTGGGTTCTATTGTCTACCCTTTCAACAAGTAAATCTGTGAACTAAAGCAGGTGATTTAACCACTCTTCCTCTTCCACGAAAATTAGGATAATAGCTTCTGTCTTATTTATTCTCACACTGTGGTAGGTAGAAAAGAGTTTCAAAAATCACATTTTGTAAATCAGGGAAAAGTGGCTTTTTTAATATAAAATATAAAATAGTTAATGTAAAATGGTTGCATACGTACGACCTTACCACGTGCAATCAATTGAAGATTTTAAAGTGCTCTTCATGAAATGATAATATGAAAGGCTTTATAGTTATTTGTTAACATTTGCTTCACAGAGAAATGGCAATGGAATTAAGTGCAGTAGCTAAAAGTTAAAAGCAGAATATGGTCGACAGACATGATCAAAGCTATAACCCTACATGATTGGCTACAGATTATTAGTTTCTGGAGCACAAGCTTTGCACTTACACTCGTTTGTATTCCTTACATTAGTATGGCTTTGATATAATATAGTAAGGACTGAATGTTTTGACACTTAATGATATTTAAAATATTTTAATAAAATAAAAGGGTTAAAATAGCCAGTCTCTACCATACTTGAGGATTTTCAAAAGGTATTTTATCTGACGACAATGGTAAGGAAGTAGGTAGCACCTTAGTGATTCATGTCAAAAGGAAACTAAGAAAAACAGGTTTTCCCCGCTGCACCTGACCCGACAGCATCTCATTAAGCCAATCCTGGTCACAGTTGTTCCTGACGTCATCTCGGGACAATCTTCACAAACGTATTTGTGTGTTAGGCTCCTCCACGGACCAACAGAAACTGATGCCCACAACTAACCAGATGCAGCGGCAACCACCCCTGCTTTCCACAAGATTCTGTAAAACGCTGATGGAGCAGGAAATAGCTATAAAAGTTCCCCTGAAATCCTCTAGGGATGTCCTGTAACATTTTCCATGGAAATGTCATAAAATATTCCATGCAATTAGTTTCACTTAAAGAAACATTTGTCAACTTGTTTTACCTTCTTAAAGGTGACATTTTTTCTCTAAATATGAGACATGTACAAAAAGGTTTTTGTTGTTTAACAAAATACATCAACATCATTACCACCGTGGGATTCCAATTGACAGAAAGATAACAATGGCAAGATTAACTTCAACAAAAACCAAAGTAAAATACCATAAATGAGGAGCAGAGTTGGGGGTGGTGGAGTATAGAATATGGATGAAATTTTTTAAAGATTTTTTTTTTTAATCAAAGCTCTACCTTTTTATGGGGTTATTTTCATTTTCAAAAAACATGAAATTACCTAAGAATAGAAAGACTCACTGTTATCCATGTAACCCTAGAGAATTCATATGAATTAAAATTTACTCCCAGGCTCCTAATCTGACATTAAGAAAATATGCTGCAAATCAAACTATATTTTCCAAAGCAGAGAGTAATGTTGCCATGTCGTCCCCACATACTTGGGATGGAAAACAGGTGTATGGGTGAGGCTTCCTGAGTGCAGTTATTTCACACTCAATCCCCAGGTGGCTTATCTATACCCTGCTCCACACATAGGTCACTCCAAAATTGGCATAGAGTGATTTTCCACTGGGAACCCCAGGGTTTTCAGAGTGACTGTTGAAATGCAGGATTATCCCACAACACTTTCCCTCCCTGAAGCCGTGACACCTTTATGTGTCTTTCCATTTCACCAGAAAGTCTGCCATCTGCACACCCCCATGACCTTGCTGAGTTCTGCCCAGCAGCAACCAAAAGCTAAAAATTCCCTTGTCTGGATTGATTGGGTTGTTTGTTTAGTAGTTGGTGCTCAACTGCCTTCATTTCATCGGATTCTCAAAAGTCTTCTTGCTCTTCTCTGGTTGACCTTTACGGTATAAGGGTATGATATGACTAAGAAGAATTATCCAGCTTCAAAAGGCATTTGTAAAGGTTTAGAGAGATTGGAACAATAGAGAGGGGGAAAAAGAGGTAGACCAAGGAAGAAGTACAAGATAGAAGTCCTAGAGTCTGTGTACACAGTCTTTAGAAGGAGTCACTATTGACTGAGGTGCAGGAAAACTGGAAATATAATTTATACACAGAACTGAAATCAGTCATCAAAAGACACAGACAAAAGATATACATCAAAACCTACTTTGTGAAGCCAAAGCAGACTTAAGAATGTGACAAACCAGGAGATATCCTTCTGAGGTGAACCACAGCAACATTTAGAAGGTATAGAGAAAGGTAAGATTTATTAAGAGAATGAACTCAAAAGTCATGATGGGCCCATAATTTTTTCAGATGAATTTGTATAAATAGTGAGTTAATTGTATTCAACAACAACAACAACAAAAATCCCTGGAACCTAACTGGGTCATTCTATCAGTTGTAGCCTTAGGAGTCTTGTTTTATGATGAGGTCTAAATTAGGGATCGGAAATGGAAAAAAAATAATGATATAGGGACTAAAAGGAAGAAAAGGACAAGCTAACCATCCAAAAGTGTTCTCAAAACACTCAGGGCCTTAACATTGGTCAAGAAGAAAATGGAAATCAGTTTGATGGAACGACTGAGAAAATAATTTCCTAGTAAACCGAATGAGGACACATGACATTGTCTGGCTAACAGAACATGACTGGCTGCCTCCAAAGAGATTTGCAAAGGGTGCCACATCGTCTGGGATTGTATCAAAGGCACAAGTCAACACCCCAGTGCTAGTCCTTTGCTTAAGACCAACTCATTTCATCTAGCCATCAATCTTAGGTTTAAGACAAGAATTTTAATCTATTAATTTACATGGAAAAAGTAAACAGTCTCTGAAATGAAAATTTTACTCAGGAATGAAGAGTGTGAGCTATCCTTATTCAAAGTTAGTAAAAAAAAAAAATTCATTAGGCTGATTGATGATCATAGAATATTAACAAGCATTGTTAATAAATCATCTGAATGTTCCATGACATCAATCTAAGAAAACATAACATAGCCATCTCAACAACCAGCATGGCCTTGTCTGGGAGCCAGGAGTGCTTAAAGTCCCTCTACAAAAGTTTTGTTTCCCCTGGATAGCATTTTATAGAACCCTGCCAATATTTACCTCTGTGAATTTTCTGTTTGCTTTGCTCACCCATCCGGCTGGCATAAGCTTTTCTAATACATTCCATCGGGCTACAGTTCAGTCTTCTAAGCTATAGAGTCTTTCCCTTTCCTTGTCTCTACACATCTCTGTTGTGACCTGTGTAATAATGTACTGGTTTTGAAGTTTAACTTCTAGAGATGAATCCTATGTCTGTTTTTAGGTTCTTGGAGGGAAGGATAGTATAAGACACTTCTCTGTACTACCAGATCCTGGAACAGAAGGGACTGGCTTTCCTTCCCATTTAAAAACTTAATGAGATTTTTAAGGCCTATTATTGTACTTTTCTTATTTATATGTTCATATCAACAGGCCCCAAATCATTTTAGTCCTCCCATGCTACACATGGAAAGTTCTTTTTATCAAGGTCATTAATGAATTCACAGTAACAAAGAAGCGTTATCTGTGTTACATTCAATATTTGCAGAGGCAAAATAGTGAGCTTCTCTAGAGAAACCCTAGCAAGTGATAATCAAAAGTATTGAGGAAACAAATGAGAAAAGAAGATAAGTTGTGTAAATCACATTCGTATTTTAGAAAGGCGAAGTTGAAAGAGACAGATTTAAGGCAAACTCAGAATTCTACAATGGAAAAATACTGCACTGAAGATGAAAGGCCTGCCTGGCAAATAGATAATGCCAAATTTGATGAGAAAATACATTACATTTCCTTTTCTTTGAAATCTTAGTTGGTATTTTCCACTTTAACTGGAAAGAAATAAGCTCTAAGATGTCAGTCAACACTTGGAAAGAGAGGCCTCCCTTTCCAGATACAAAAACATGGAGGAAATGCCTAAATGTTTTTTCTATGAAGCACAAACCCCTGGAAAGTTCAAGATCAGCTCACAGGCTATGAAAAAAAAAATCTGCTTCGGGTCTTTTGTTTGGCTGTTAACATTTTTTTTCTCTCTAAGGAAAACTGCTGAAGGGGTTGGAAGCAGGAGAAAGAGGTGGTTGAAAGGAATATACTTCCCCTCTGCTTTTCAGACAGGTCCTCTCCCTCGGGGCCTTTGCTTTGATCTTGCCTTTGTATTTACTTGCTACCTGGGCTTTAATTTACTACCAGGTAACTGCTGACCTTGCTCCGTCTAACCTACATAGATTAGGGAACATGCCCATGAACTTAGTCAAAATAATCTCAGGAGACCTGAGACATTTTCTCACTACTCTCACCTGGGCCGTCTTGGATCACTGGACACTTTGCTTGTCATCTATAATTCTGCAACTAAACTGAGTTAAACTCTCAGCTGTTATTTTCCCCCATTTTAAAAGCACCACAAAGACTAACCTGTTCTTTTCCAGCTGGATACTATGTGCTCCATGATCAGATTCAATTTCTTATGTGTGCTACACAAGTCTCCAATCTTAAAATGGCTCCGCTGATGGTTCCTTGAAATTCTTAATAATGTTTGGATAGTTGCACACAAGGCTAGCACAAGCCCTGCAAATTATACAGCTGGTCTTGTGTGTAACTATTTTTCCCTGCCTGAAATCCAAAAGTACAATTGCATTCCTGATGTGACCTGACAAAATCCAGTCTAATGGGGTAAAACATGCTTTACCAGTCAAGAAAGCACCTAAATGAAAAAGCTAAGCATAGCAGGCTGCAGCTCCAGCCACATATGCTGTCATGCTTGTCAAATATTCAGGAGCATGCACTCATTTGCTTGGTCACTGCACTAAGCAAAATAAAGGCCTCCAGTCATGTCACATGCTAACATCGAGGAGAACCAGAGACCATGGTTGTATTAATTGAAAAGTCATGTCCAGACTTCAGCCCTTGCTTCCAGAAAGTTCAGGGCAAAACTCATGAATTCCAGGAATGCACGGAAAAAGAACCAAAGAACAAAACTGGATTTCTACCTAAGTTTAGAAATCAAAGGCTACTGATCTAATGCTTTAGCTGAAATCTTTTATTAGAAATGGCAATAAAACCCAACTAAACAACTAGAACACAGACCATGTTTTATTCCCTTACATAATCATTTCTTAACTTCATTGGACAAGAACAAAGTGATCATGAGTTATATTATTTCCTGGCTTAGAGTAAAAATGCCTACCTTTTTTCAGCTGAGGAATGATTTGTAACCCTTCCTTTCCATACCACACTTCTTCTCTTCCACCGGAAACCCATTATCTGTTGGAGGGATTGAGGCAAAGGGCTGAATCATATATTTTCCTAGTGTCCTTTACTTGTTACATCTGTCTTGTTAAACACAGAATGGAAACTGATATGCTTTGGCTCTGTGTCCCCACCCAAATCTCATCTCGAATTGTAATCCCCATAATCCCCACATGTTGAAGGAGGGACCAGATGAGAGATGATTTGATCATGGGCGTGGTTTCCCCCATTTGTTCTTGTGATAGTGAGTTCTCACAAGAACTGATGGTTTTATAAGGCAGTTTTCCCTGCTCACTCTCTCTCACCTGCCACCATGTAAGACGTGCCTCTTCCTCGTCTGCCATGATTGTAAGTTTCCTGAGGCCTCCCTAGCCATGTGGAACTGTGACTCAATTAAACCTCTTTTCTTTATAGATTACCCAGTCTCAGGTATTTCTTTATAGCAGTGAGAAATCTGACTAATACAGAAACCTATGAGGCACTTGCTTCTGAGGGAACCCAAAGGCAGGTTTCTATTTGAAGAATTTAAGACAAAATTGTTGTGGCAAGATTTTCAGAGGGGGTCAATTACATCTACCAACCTTATCACACACTTGCACCTCAAACTCTTAGTGTATACCTGTGTAAAAATCATAGCCCCACAATCAAAGAAATTTAGACACTGACTGGATATTAGATGGTATTTTTAGAAAATCATTATTTTAATTTAGGTATAAAGTGATGTTTTCATTATACATTGAATAAATATTTCTCTTTTAGAAATATGTACTGAAATATGCTCTCTATAATATATTATAGAATCTGCTCCACAGTAAGCCATGTAGGGAAGGGCTGGAGTAAGACTGGTAGAAATGAATAGAATTGTTTATGAGTTAATAATTTTTGAAACTCAGCAATGTATTCAGGAAAGTTAATTGTGATGTGTGTTCAACTCTTCTATGCATATGAGATTTTCCATAGTGAAAACTGTAAAAAATATATTTTGATGTATTACACGTTACTGTGGTCCTGATGCTACCATTTCTCAGCTGTGGAATATTGGGCAAATAGCTCTCTGAGCGTGTTTCATCTGTGTACTTTTCATAGTCACAGCTACCTCTTGGAGTTATGAGAAATGAATGAGATAGTATGTATAAAGTGACCAGCAAAGGATAGTTACTCAATGAAGGAAAAGGCATCTTCAGCATGGCCCAATTTCTTCTTCCACTCCAGGTCATCCTCCAAGTAGAGTCTGCTACTGGCCCTCAGCTGAGTGTATTCCTTTCTTTTGTCTACTTGTCAGCCAGAGTCTAGACTGAGCTCCAACTTCTGCTTACTTTATGAAATCAGATAGGACTTCAAGAATTCAGCTTGCCGAGTGGAAAGATAGTGTCTTAATCTCCTGTGTGAGCTCCCTTCCAACTCTCACCCCTTCCAAATGAACACAAATATACATTTGGATTTTCCATAAACAACAGCACGTGCCAAGCAGGTTTGTGTAGACTGCAGAAAAATGTTCTTTTGATTCAGATCCTGAAAATACATCACTGAATTACTGTACTAAGAGAGAGCATTCACCAGTTCAAAGTTGCAGCTGCCTGCAAATAACTAATACAACAGATAAAGTTATAGAAGCAACTTGCGACTATTTTAATCATGCTGACCTTCTGAATATTTTTAAATTAATACACCTTTTTTATTTTGTAATTTACTTTTTATTTTATTTTATTTTTACCAAACACAGCATTGAATCTCCCTGAATGTTAATGGTGTAAACCAAGCTTGTCCAAATCGTGGCCTGCGGGAAGCATGTGGCCCAAGAAAGCTTTGAATGTGGCCTAACACAAATTTGTAAACTTTCTTAAAACTTTATGAAGTTTTTGTTTGCAATTCCTTTTTAGTTCATCTGCTATTGTTAGTGTTAGTGCATTTTATATGTGGCCCAAGACAATTCCTCTTCCAATGTGGCCCAGGGAATCCAAAAGATTGGACACCCACAGCTATAAACAAAAGTGAAGAGTGACCTAATGGTGTTTACACAGTGGACCTTCTACTATGCTGAATTTCCTTAAGGGAGGTAAATCAGTGTGAATAAATACTGTGTTCTTCCAAGAGAGTTGGTAGAATTGTAAACGGAAGACTATCTCAGGTTAAGTTACACAGAAAAGGTATTTTTCCAGTGTTTTAACCTTAATTTCATCTTTGGAGGATCAGAGTATTATTTTCCCTCACACAGCATCTTCTTTCTGTATTCTAGCACTGTGCTGGGTATTAAAAGCAGAAAGACAAAGTCCTCACTTTAAAGAAAAACTACACAAACAACCAACATTGACTAAAGGTTTAATGTGTCCCAGGCATTGCAAGGAACACTACATTTATCCACTCCTTTAACAAATATCAAGCATCTACTTTGTGTTAGGCACTGTTCTGGCACTGGGGATGCCGCAGTGAATGAAACACAAAATTGCTACCCACGTGGTGCAAACAGTAAACGAAATAAAATGAAGTCACTTGTTAAAAAAATTCTACAAGATGGTGCTTTATAATTTCCATTTACAGATGAGAAAATTGAGGCACAGAAGGGGTGAGTCATTTCCTTAATATTCTAGCAAACAGTAAACCTGGATTTTGTATCTAGTCATTCTCTCTCCAGAGCCCAAACTCCTTATCATTCTATTGATGATTCCTCTGGTTCTGTTTTGCCACCCAAAAATTGACCCAATCAGACTGGACCCAATGGGGCACTGCAGCTAGAAAACCATGCCAACCAGAGTCACACCTGGACAAAGTGCTAGACTAATGAACTGGGGGAGAAATTTAGGAGGCAGGGTCAGGTCTACTAAAACACACCCCCGGCCACTCTGCTCATCAACCCAGGCCAGCCTCACCAATCTGGCTTTCTGCATCTGGCCTTTTGCTTTTCGTCTCAGTCATTATTATCATATAATCTTAAACCCTTAAAGATGGGAGAAATTTGAGATCATTCTTAATGTGGTTTAAACTGAGAATGAGCCCGTGGCTGTCATCTCTCTTCCCAGACCTAAAATTAAATCTGCAAAGCCCCATATCAGATTTCTATTTTTTTCTCCCTAACCTTTCTGTCACTTTAATCTCTTAACCCCAAATCACAATTGGTACAACAGCTTGGGGACAAGCCGTTTCAATCAAATTCCTACTGGCGATAGGCTTTGCAATATACCAAGACTGCAAGGGCAATTAACTTTGGCAAAATAAGGATCACACCTAATTTCCTGAGAAACTCATAAATTTCATGTAATCCCAAGTAATTGGACATCTATCAAAGGGTTCATACAGTAATTCTCTTGAGAGATCATTATAATCTGCAAGTTTGATTAATTTCCCAGAAATATACAGCTCAAGTTGATAAGCTTAGCCCTCATCCTGCTGCACAGAGAAAAACTTGAGCCTTGGCAGCCTTCTAAGACACTGCTCAGACCCTACTTGCCCGTGGGAAATTGTTTTCACACCTTTGTAATATTTTCCATTGACTCTATGCTCAAGGGAAGAATCTGAAGCTGTATACACACAGATTCACTACGTTTACTTCTCAGCTTCATGAGCTCTCCGACTTCACCTTTAAAGAACACCCATCTATTTGGCAACTCCAATATTATGAAAGAACTGGTGTTGGTATAAAATGTGAGTTTTCTTGTACATATTGTTAAAGTCAAAGAAAATCATCCATATTGTGATAAGAGAGAATATATGCCAGTTGAGCTCTCTGCTGTCAGAAAGTGGAATAAAGACATGAGATGGAACAGGAAAGATACCTAGAAGCCCACCATTGCCTTGGCTTGATGTTTGGATGTTCTGGTGTTCATCTATTACTTGATTCCTCACGGTTGCTCAGAAACTGATGCTTCTGTGTCACCGGGAGACAGTTTGAATATTTTGCTACTGTTCCTTATTCAGCTTCGACCTTCCGAGCAGATAAAGGAAAAGAACATACCACATTTTAGATGTTCACCAAATAATCTCAACATAAGATTGTTTCCTCAAGCAGTTAGAAACATCTCTGCTGTTTTCAATGTGTTTTTGTTTGGTTGATAGTTTTGCTGATAGTGGAGGAGGCTGTGTTTTCTTTTTTAAATTTCTTTCAGCAATTATACCAACCTGGATACATTTCATCATCAAAGGATTGAATCAAGTATTAGGAAATTGCATGGAATATTTTGGGCATCAGCTCCTTCTACCAGGACTGATCCTTAAAATGAAAGACAAAAACTGCTCTACTCCCTTGTCATGCTTGTTTGCAGTCTGTTTGTCAAATTATCTGTTGGTTTTTAGCAAAGGCTATTAAGAATTATTTTTAGTTTAAATACGCAGACCCTTCTCAAAATGTGGTGATGCTAGTTTCCTGGATACTAGATACTAGGTATGACATTTGCAAGTAGACTTTGGTTTTCCACACTATATTTTTTAAAAAATTATTATATCATTACCCATGATTTATTCCACTCCAAGGGGCCTCCCAGGCATTGTTAAGTGATGCTTGCCTGAGCCAACTTTTAAAAGTCATAACGCCCTTCTAGTATTTATTCAGGGACATTCCATCTATTCTTTCCCTGAAAAAAAGACCACATTGCTTTTCTTCTATGTTTAATAGCCCAACACAAATCACTAACCGGTGTTAAGGCTGACAAGCTCAGTGAGGGCCGTCCATTTAACAGCCAAGCTCAGCAAAGGTGCATCTTCCACGGCAAACAAAGGGCCCAGAATTGAAAACATCTGCTGGCTGCTCTGGTCCCAATCTGTTAATATTGTGAAATGAATGATCAAAACCACTTCATTAACTGTAGGTACTAGAAATGCTGCATATGGGTGCATTATCACTCAATGTGTGGTTTAATTTAATGTCTTGATTCCACTGAGAAAAAGCCTAATCCACAGGCTATCAGTGATTTATCACTATCCTCAGGTATCTACAGTATTGCTAACATTTTTTAAGTTAAAACATTTTTTGTCAATGATGTTTAAAAGGAAATGGTAAGTAGCTGGTCAGTGGAGGAGAAAAAAGTGTAGGATAGAGGATTACTAGGTATTGATGGCTTGCTTACAAAAACCTAAAGGTATTTTTTTTTTAAGTTTTACAATATACAGATCTGCTGCTTTGGACATCAATTACGATACTTTGCACAAGTTAGTCGCCTGCTTTTGCTGCTGACTTTGCTTTGATTCACCTCTCTGTTGACTCATTGATTTTTGGACTCTGGTGCAAGCAACAACAAACTGTAAAAATACCAAGGTTTGAGGCACCAGTTGAATTAGTCAATGATCCTCTATTGCTGTTACTGAGGCTGTAAGCAAAACACAAAGTATAGAAGACTAGATTCCCCAGTTCAGTTTGTGTATTTGACCAGTTTCTCAACAAAAGCACACTTAGCGTATGGGCATGACAATTATGTGTGTCATCTTACTGCAACTGTAGGATGTTTAGTATTCATGGCCCCAGAACCAAACAGTAGTATTCCCCTCCCAAATGCACACACACATACAAACTCAGTCACACCCCGCATTTCCAAAATCCTAAATATCCCACTCTTTCTGCCATCTTGTAGCTGTCCAAAGTACACACCCAAACTACTTCATTCTCCCATGTTTTCCCTCCCTTTTCCAAGCCCCTTCCCACCCTCCCCTCTCCCCCCAAAAAAACTGCCTAAGTCCTGGTAAAATGCCTCAGCCCAAATTGTTCACTATAATATTTGTTGATTTAAGCATCAATACGTGTTCAGCTCCTTGCCATTTGTGAAGATAAAAGCAATTTAATGATCCAATTAAAGTGACTCACAGTAAGGTCTCAATGACTAATAAACGTAATCTTTTTAGGGGTAATTACACATGAAGAAAGAATAGCCCCACCTAGAGCCTTCTCCCAGTGCCCATGATGCAAGACAAAAGTCATGAACTCAAGACTTGCCTTATGAAAGGTTGATGACTCCTGGTACAGTGGAAAACTTAGGAAACCCTCTTTTTGACTACAAAAAGTTAATAACAAAGCAATTTCATCTCTCCAGTGTCATCAAAGACACCATATCCAGATTAGTGTCGTTATTTTCCCATTCTCTAAGAGCAAAGCAAAGTTAAAACTAAGGGAGAAGAATAAGAGTTCTTAGGTTTTCTGGTTGTACATTGATTCTTAAGTCTTTCTGACTTGTCTTGTGACAAACTAACCAGAAACCCCAGACATGTCTTCTCAGCAAATCTCCTAAGTTTCTATTTTATTTGGCTGCAAAAAAAAAAAAAAAAAAAAAAAAAAGAAGAAGAAGGAATTTTATTTAAGTTTTTAAGTTTTACTAAATGCAATTCCTCTTCCCATAAAAATTACAGCAAATTCAAAGTCTAACAATATGGCAAATGATGTTGCCCTTGGGAGGTAGTACATAAATTTTGGGAGGGAAAAACAGGTTTGACTTTCATTTTATTAAAAATTCATAGTCAGGACTTTCTTCTTATGGAATTGCATTGCTGTCTTCAGCATTACCTCATAAAAATACTCAGAGAAAACACTGGTGCTCTTAAAATGATTTGAGTATTTTTCTTTCTTGGTATGCCTTGGTACATCATTACGTTGAAGGATTTAATTGCAAGTGAAGAAACCTAGTATGTTCTCGGAGTTATTTTCCATTTTTCCCTTAGCATGGGCATTTTGCTTTGACGTCACTAACAGTCAGTGAGAGCAGAGACAGGCAGTGGTTAAAAGAAACCACATCTAGCGGAAAATACACTGATACTGTTTCTTTCGTCGTTGTCATTCATTGGTGGTGTCATTAATCATGCACTGTTGTGTAAGTCGTCATTTTTCGCCCTACTGTGCAAGAACAGAGGCAGATTATGCTGCTATTCCTGGAAAACTGGTACAAGAAAGAAGGGTCACAGCTCCCCCTTGGAGCTGCTGATGATAAAAACCTGTTCACAATGTTTAGCTGCAGCTCTATGACTGGCTTGTTTGAGGAAAATGCATCTTAAAAATGCTATTTTTGAAGACATTTTTGTAAAAATTACTTTATCATTTATTTCTCTAAATTCTGTGATTTTGCCTTCTATAATCCTCCATTGCAAATGGAAATTACAACTCACTAGTTAATTAAAATGTTATTTATTGGGGCTGCAGTATAGACAGCGAGAAAACTGTAACACATGAGAATTGTTTCCTTACAGTTGTCTTATGTCAATGTATGTGTATATGTGTGTGTGAAAAAATAATTTTTAAAATCATATTGTAAAACTCCTAAGTTGAGGTTTTTAAAATCAATAGAACATCATGTTGAATATAGCTGATAACTGAGTACTATGCATCTCAAGAGAGGAAATTTCTAGTGCTCTCATTACAAAGTAGGTGAAGTATTTGAGTTGATAAATATGTTAATTCACTTAATTTACTCATTCCACTTTGTATGCAAAAAAATCGTAACACCAGTGTGTGTCCCATAAGTATATGCAACTATGATTTGTCAAATACAATTAAAAGTAAAAAAAAAACAAAACATCCCTCTAAAAAAGAACCTGTGGAAACAACTTAGCCAGTTCTCATTCTTCTATTTATACCCTAAGTCATCAAGTTCTATGCTTTAACATGTTTTAAAATACATCTTGCATTCATTTAGAAATGCCAAAAAGTATAATTACAAAATGAGCAACAATGTACCCACCACCCAGCTTAAGAAATAAAGTGGGCAGGGTGCAGTGGCTCACGCCTGTAATCCCAGCACTTTGGAAGGCTGAGGTGGGCAGATCACCTGAGATCAGGAGTTCAAGACCAGCCTGGCCAACGTGGTGAAACCCCATTTCTACTAAAAATACAAAAATTAGCCGGGTATGGTGGCACATACCTGTAATCCCAGCTACTTGAGAGGCTGAGGCAGAAGAATAGTTTGAACCCAGGAGGCAGAAGTTGCAGTGAGCCAAGATCGTGCCACTGCACTCCTGCCTGGGTGACAGAGTGAGACTCTGAAAAAAAAAGAAGAAAGAGAAAGGAAGGAAGGAAGGAAGGAAGGAAGGAAGGAAGGAAGGAAGGAAGGAAGGAAGGAAGGAAGACCATACATGGTTGAAGCCCCAAAGAACCACTTCCCAATTATATCTCATCTCTGTCCCTTAGAAGCTAATTATTGTCCTGAATTTGGAATTTATTATTCTAATACGTTTCTTTATATTTTTACTACCCACATCACGCAATGTGTGTCTCTAAACCATATGTAAGTGGCATGCTTTTACCTTTATATGGCATTATAGCATATATCTTCTCCTGCACCTTGTCCTTTTTGCTGCTCTATGCTGTATTTGTGAGATTCATCATAGTACAGTACATTCTTAGCATGGAATAGTATATAGTAGTAAAAGAAAAAGAAGTGTAAATGATGTTCTGTATTTGTTCTTCCTCTGCATTGTAATGACCAGTGCCTTCTTGTAGCCTCTCTGGCCTTTATACTTGGACCATTATCACTGTCTCAAGTCTCTACCTACTCTAAAGTAATTTCCAGTATACTGCCAGGCATGTGCCTAGAAACACTACTTTCAAGATACTAAATTGTGCAAAAATATTTAGTGAATCTCTGCTCTTTACCACATCAGGACCAAGCTCCCATGCCTAACTTTTAAAATGTCAATGCCATGCTCACATCCTTCAGCCCACCCTAAAGATCACCTGCAGTATCAGGGGGAAGTTCCCACATACATTCATGGTTTTCTGCCTCAACTGTCTGCACCCCTTCCTGCCTGTGGCTCTGGCTACGGGTGTGAGCTCAGCCTGCAGGAGGACAGGCAAGGGGAGTTATTGCCCCAGGCAATAAGGAAGCACAGAAGCTGGTAAATAAACACCCAGCTTTTTTCCCACAGTGGAGCACTCCTGAGATATGCTCTGTGTGGCCTTTTAGAAAGTCTCTAGGACAATGGAGCCCCAGTTGTCCGTAGTGATAACGCATTCAGTCACCTACACTTTTTTGACTTTTTTCCTTTCCTGTCTCACCTCCCCTCCCTACTGTCCATGTGTGCCTCATGAGTTCACCTCTCACAAAAACTACTTACACTTGAGTCCTTGCCTGAAGGTGTGCTTTTTAGACAATTGTTACCAAAATTGGCCCTAGATAGTTACCCTTAGGATAAGATTCTGGAATTGAATCACTTGCCAGTCAATGGCAAGGGGCATCCTCCTGCTGATGGTAAGTGGGGTCGTGATAAAACCGGTGGACTGCAGCCTCACACTTAGTAAGATGCTCACCTGTGGTGGGTCAAGTACAGGTAGAGGGCTTTCTCTAGCACTGGAAAGATACAAGAGCAATGCAAATTGTAAAGATTCTAGAGCTAAATTTTGTTGTCAAACGTCCTAGACAGCTTAAAAAGAAAATTACAGTCTGTAATAGCTAGCCATCAACTCATGGCAAGCTGTAGGAGCCAGAAAGCCTACAGGCATCTGTAGAGTTGCCGAGAAACCTTTGTGTCCTGCAGCCAGCAGACAGACTATGTTGAAAAGCATGCCTAAGCTTTGATCTTAAAAGTGGTGGAGTTGCAAAGAGATTGAATTCGTAGCTTAAAATGTTCTCTAGATAAAAACCCAAAGTGCTAAAAAGGTAGCAGTAGGACCTATAAACTTAGGATGGAAATTTTGTGAGCTGATGACCTTAGGAATTTTGAACTTCCTGAATGCCCTTAGGAACTTTGAACTTTGGAGTCTGATGAACCCTCCACGGGTTCAGAAACAGCACCTTGCCCTTACTAGTAAAGAAGAGCATACCACGACCTGAACACTATCGCTTAAGAAAAAGGCCATGCAAGATGATATTTGACTGCTCAAAAATGACCCTTGGCTCCCCTCATTGTTTCTAGATCAAAAACTAGGGTCAATTCTCACTCAGTACAGCCCAGGTGAAGAAGTGCATTGTTGCTGTGGGAGGAAATGAATTATCACCAGCATAGCTGAGGGATATGGCTTCTCTGTACTTGGGATAACCAAGAGAAAATGCCTGGAAATTGAAACGAGGACGTGGGACTAAGGATGGTGAAGGGCACAATATAAGCTTGGATAGGAGATAATTTACTGGTAAAAGGGAACTTTTGTATGACTTAAAATTTAACCTCCTGGCAAAGAGTCCTGGAGCCTTTCCTAATACATTGCTGGAATAATAGCCCCTTGATGATTGGAGAGGATAATGGCCTACAGCAAATTAGGTGGAGATGCCAGAACAGGCTGAGCAAAGTATTAAAGGGATCACAAGGTCCAGTTTTAGCATCGGCTTGGGGTTGATATCCTGAATGTTGGGGTACTGTCCTTCAAAATGTGGTATATATGTTGATCAGATAGCCCATTACATGGTGCTATCTCCCCAGTAGCCAGAATATATAGTCTTGGAACCAAGGTTTTGTTTTACCTTTTTAGAAATCAAAACTGAGATATTTATAATAAATTCATTTCCTGATTTGTAGTAATATTAGCCTATTACGTGTTAATATAAATAACATTTTATTAATAATAACTGTATTCACCTGAAAAAATTTTAGTGAGTAGAGTGAATTGTTTTGTTTTATAAATCTGTCAGGTCTGGCTTGATTAAAGACATTTAGTCTTTAATTATTAATAATGTAAGGACCTTCCGTTCTGTCTTTCATTGCTCACGTAATGTAACTGTTGATAAAACTCATCACTGTAGAACCAACAACACATCCATGATATTGCTCTCAAGAAATTCAGTCAGTTGAGAAATGCGTGGGAAATTGAGAAGTGAAACTTCAATAGAAGACTTTCAATTGACTTTCTTAGAACTCAACAACATGGACTCCATGAATGATCCATTTCTATTTTTGTTAAAGGACTCAATTATTAATTTAGAGATTATTTGTTTCTGTAGTCACTTGCTAAACAAGCTGTGTTACAATTATTCATTTACATATTTATTAATCATCATGAGTTTATTTACACATCTGTCAAGCACATAATATATTCTGGATGTTCATTTTCAAAATGAATAGTACATCATTTCTACTTCTGAACAACATCAAATCCAGCCAAGGTAATAGACTGCAAAGAAATCATTATAGTAAGTGGATATAGATTATATTAGCCATAGGAACAATGGAAGCCCATTTAACTCTACATTTAACGTGTAAATGGTAAACATTTAACGCTACCTAGAGAGGTCAAAGAAGGTTTTGACAAGGAAGCAGACTTCAAGATGAAATCAGGAAGGACTAGTAGATTATTTTTCAGGTTGATAAGATAAAGGAGATGGCAGAAGAGGTTTTATGAAGAGTTAACAGCAGGTACAAAATCATAGGGGCTTGAGGGACCACTGCATTTGCAGACATACAAACAATTTTGTGGTTGGGATATAGGCAGAGAAAGGAGGGAGACAGGCACTGAGAAGAGAAGACCATAAAGGCCTTACACAGCATAATGAGGAGTTCCTACTTTGTCCTGTAGAAGTGGGTTTTATGGCCAGGTATGATGGCCCATGCCACCTGCAATCCCAGCACTTTGGGAGGCCAAAATGGGAGGATCGCTAAAGCCCAGGAGGCGTAGATTGCAGTGAACTGAAATTGAGGGACTGCACTCTGGCTTGGGCAACAGAGCAACACCCTGTTTCAAAAAAAAAAAAAAACTTAATTTTATAAGAAAGAAGTGAGTTTCACATCTGCCGACACACTAGCCTAACAACAGTGCGTGCATTTGTGAAATTGCTAGGGTATGAGACATGCAGATATTCTTTCAGATATTCCTTCACTTCTTACACAGAATATAATGATTGTCAGTCAATAAATTTAAAAAAAATATGTGGTGGGAGAGTGGTAGCAGCAGGAAAGAGAAGGTGGACAAGGTGGCAAAAAATATACCACATTACAGCCCCATCATAGCAGGTGAAAGAGATTTACAAGGTACCCCAGAATGTCAAAGGATGTCAAGATGCAAGATCGAGATTGCAAGATCTCATGCCGCTGCTGTTTCCTTCCATCTGGGGAGGGAAAATGATAGAAATTCTCACACAGACCTACACTCAACAATTCTCAAAGGCCTATTAAGTCTGCCCCAAGTTAGCTATGACCACTAGAAGGGACAGGTCAGGAGTGGTGCCATAGGGGAAAAAAAAAAAAGTGATCAGTTTTTTTGGCCATGCTCCATAATCAATAACCACATCACCGTGGTGTGCTGCTCTGTGCCCCATAACATGGTCCCTTATTTTAACTTTAATGTTCCTCAGACCCTTCAAATTTACCGATAATATCATTATAAGTTTCTAATGATTCAGTAAATGTTTCTATAGAGATCTTTGTAAAAATTTCTCCAATTTTTGAGGCCAAATAAAGAATATAGACATGCACTTTGGGAGGTTGAGGCGAGTGGATCACCTGAGGTCAGGAGTTCGAGACCATCCTGGCCAATACTGTGAAACCCCGCCTCTACTAAAATTACAAAAAATTAGCAGGTCCTGGTGGCACATCTGTAGTCCCAACTACTCAGGGGGCAGAGGCAGGAGAATTATTTGAACCCAGGAGGCGGAGGCTGCAGTGAGCTGAGATCATGCATTGCACTCCAGCCTGGGCAACAAGAGCAAAACTTCTTTTCAAAAAAAAAAAAAAAATATATATATATATATATATATATATATATATATATAGAGAGAGAGAGAGAGAGAGAGAGAGACATGATAACTTAAATACATGTCATATGAAAATATTGAAAACAAAAAATTGACGATTATTCATATTCCTATCATTTTTAGTAAAATAATGTAAGAAGTAGAACTATCCTATATGTTCATACTATGATGGTGGTTAATTTTAAACCTCCAGTTGACTGGCCACAGGGTACTCAGATTCAATGTTATTTCTGGGTATGTCTGGGAGGGTGTTTCTAGATGAGATTAGCATTTGAAACAGTGGACTCAGTAAAGTAGACTGCTCTGCCCAATGTGAGTGGGCATCATCCAATCCACCAAGGTTATGAATAGAATAAAAAGTGGAGAAAGGAAGAAGTCATTATTTTTCTTTCCTGCCTCACTGTTTGAGCTTGAACATCCCATCTCATCTTCTCTGGCCCTTGGACTGGGATCTACGACATTGGCTCCCAGGCCTTTGGACTTGTCCTGAGTTATACAACTGTCTTTCTGGGATCCCCAACTTGGACAGCTGATTCTAAGTCTTCTCAGCCTCTTAATCTGTGAGCCAATTTCGCATTATAAACACACACACACACACACACACATACACACACACACAAACACACACATATCCTACTCGTTCTGCTTCTCTGTAGAATACTGACTAATACTAATCATTTAGGACAACCTCCTAATATTACCGTATTTATAAAGATATATCTATCTAAGCTCACATGCATTTTTTTAAAAGAAAGATCAACAACAAAAAGACTGTTTTATACCCACAGACGTGTCCCATCCTATATTTTTTCCACCTAACAATTTCATGTACATACTTCCAGGTCTCGGTATAGTAATCCCCCCTTATCTGCAGTTTGCAGTTTTTCTTTCTGTGTTTCCAGTTACCCACAGTCAAACAGGGTCCAAAAACGTTAAGTGGAAAATTCAAAAACTAAACAATTGATAAAGTAACAAATTGCATGCCATTCTGAGTAGACTGATAAAATCTCAAGCCATCCCTCTCTATTCCACCTGGAATGTGACTCATCCCTTTCTCCAACATCTCCACACTATAAACACTACCCACCTGTCAGTCACTTAGTAGCCACCTTAGTTATTAGGTCAACTGTCCAGGTATTGCAGGGCTTATGTTCAAGTAATCCTTGTTTTACTTCATAATAGTTCCAAAGTGCAAGATTCTTGTGCCTGATTTATAAATTCATTTTAACATAGGTGGTATGTACGTATAGGAAAAAACATAGTGCATAGAGGGTTTCATGTTATCCGAGGTTCCACGCATCTACTGGGAGTCTTGGAATATACCCCCCATGGATTAGTGGGGAACTACTGTACATAAATCTACCTCTTCTGAAGATTCAACTGATTATAAAACACTGTCTTTGGGGCTTAAAAAATGGGGGAGAAGAAATGGAGGAAAGAGAAAGAGATTGATTGAAAATAATAATACTTACATGATATTTACCACATAACATATCTCACTTTGTTGCTATGTAAATACACATATTAATATGCCAGTTTTATCAATGAGGAAACTGAGGCACAAAGGAACTAGATCGATATTAAATGATAAGGTTGGGTGGGATAAATCTTAGGCAGTGTGATGGTTAATATTGTCAATTTGATTAGATTGAAGGATGTGAAATATTGTTCCTGGGTGTATCTGTGAGGGTATTGCCAATGGAGATTAACATTTGAGTCAGTGGACTGGGAGACGCAGACCCTCCCTTAATATGGCTGGGAACCATCTAATCAGCTACCAGCACGGCTAGGATAAAAACAGGCAGAGGAACGTGGAAAGACTAGACTGGCTAAGTCTTCTGGCTTCCATCTTTCTCCCTTGCTGGATGCTTCCTGCCCTCGAACATCGGACTCCAAGTTCTTCAGCTTTTGGACTCTTGGACCTACAGCAGTAGTTTGCCAGGGGCTCTCTGGCCTTCAGCCACAGACTGAAGGCTGCACTGTCAGCTTCCCTACTTTTGAGGTTTTGGGACTCAGACTGGCTTCCTTGCTCCTTAGCTTGCAGACAGCCCATTGTGGGACTTGACCTTGTGATTGTGTGAGTCAATACTCCTTAATAAATTCCCTTTCAAATATACATCTATTCTATTAGTCCTCTGCCTCTAGAGAATGCTGACTAATACAGGCAGTCTGTTTCTTGGATCTTAACAATCAATCTCTGTACTGTTCTACCTTTGAAAAAGAAAGTAATCAATGTATTTGATATTAGGGCAAAGAAGAAGTCACATCACACTTGGCTCTAAAAAGAGAAAACACTTAAGATATATTTTGGCAAACACTTTCAGTACATCCAGGTTTGTTGCTTGTTTTTAAGAACTATTACTAACAGCCTTCAATGGAATACAGTCTTGTGAACACTATTCTGGAAAATCCATGTGTTATAACAGAATACTCAGTGCCTGTTCAAGCTTCCACTTTTCACCTTTCCTAAATTTTAGTGGCCTTTGAACTAAGGCTGAAAGTTGGGAAATAAACAGGACATTCAGGAAAACCTAGATACTATGTTTCTCAGAATATTAGAACTGTCCAGAGGTAGACGGCACTCTCACTGAGAACCATCACCTACCCTGGAGTCCAAGGTCTCAATCCTAGACCTTACAAATTGAAAACAAAGAAACAGTTCCCTCTTCTCCTAATCCTCAAAAGATTGGCACCTGGAAAACCTCTGGGACTGAACAGAGAAGCTCAGTTGGATACAGGTGAATTCAGAACTTCTTAGGAACCAAGACTTCAGGTTGCACCAGTGCATTGGTGAGTTGATTCTCTGCTGGAATAAAGGTGAGTGTATTAGTCTATTTTCATGCTGCTGATAAAGACATACCCAAGACTGGTCAATTTATAAAGAAAAAGAGGTTTAATGGACTCAGTTTCACATGGCCTGGGAGGCCTCACAATCATGGTGGAAGGTGAAAGGCACATCTTACATGGTGGCAGACAAGAGAGAATGAGAACCAAGCAAAAGGGATTTCCCCTTTTTATAAAACCATCAGATTTCATGAGACTTATTCACTACCACGAGAACACTATGGGAGAAACCACCCCCATGATTCAACTATCTCCCCCTGGCTCCCTTTGCACAACACACAGGAATTATGGGAGCTACAATTAAAGATGAGATTTGGGTGGGGACACAGTCAAACCATATCAATGAGAAACAAACATAAATTTGAAAAACTTCCTCCATAAACCCTGACCAGAGTCTCTCTCTTCTGAATATCTCATATTTTGAGGGAAGCAAGGTACAAGTAATAGGATGACAAAAAGAGCAAAATAAAGAAAAAAGAGAAAATGACAAGGATAACTGATGGGTGGGTGGAAGAGAGATGGGGGTGCTCAGAGAGAAGACAAAGGCAAAGAAGAGGTGTAAGAAAAGTCAGAGAGGACAGAGAGTGTAGTGAGTATTTGAGGTTGCTTACCGACTTTCGTTTCTCCCTTTTTCCTGGTTGGTAAAAGCCTCATTTTGTTTAGGTATCTAATTATCACCGCCTCCATCCCACCCCACACATATGACTCAAAAGAGGGTAGGCTATTCCTGCTGAGAGGGAGCCCTGATTGACACAGGTCAGTCATGGTGATACTGTTTTCCTTGACAATTATGAAGTTCAGGGTGAAGTTCTACTAACTGAAGCTCCAACAGAGGTCTGCCATGTAGCATCTGCAAACTATTTCTACTCTTAAGGAAACAGAGTGAGACTGTCGCTGATATGGTTTGGCTGTGTCCCCACCAAAATCTCAACTTGAATTGTATCTCCCAGAATTCCCATGTGTTGTGGAAGGGGCCCAGGGAGAGGTAATTGAATCATGGCAGCCAGTCTTTCCCATGTTTTTCTCATAATAGTGAATTAGTCTCACCAGATCTGATGGGTTTATCAGGGGTGCCACTTTTGCTTCTTCTTCATTCTCTCTTGCTGCCACCAGGTAA
Organism: Piliocolobus tephrosceles; assembly: GCF_002776525.5. Lineage (NCBI taxonomy): Eukaryota > Metazoa > Chordata > Mammalia > Primates > Cercopithecidae > Piliocolobus > Piliocolobus tephrosceles. Next base: position 63,287,309 of record NC_045449.1, on the reverse strand, counting down.
AAAGCACCTTGTGCCTTCTGCCATAATTCTGAGGCCTCTCCAGCCATGTGGAACTGTAAATCCAATTAAACTTCTTTTTTGTCCCAGTCTAGGGTATGTCTTTATCAGCAGCATGAAAACAGACTAATACAGTACATTGGTACCAGTAGAGTGGGGCCTTGCTGAAAAGATACTCGAAAATGTGGAAGCAACTTTGGAACTGGGTGACAGGCAGATGTTGGAACAGTTTGGAGGGCTCAGAAGAAGATAGGAAGATGTGGCAAAGTCTGGAGCTTCCTAGAGACTTGTTGAGTGCCTTTGCCCAAAGTGCTGATAGCAATATGAACAATAAGGTTCAGGCTGAGGTGGTCTCAGATGGAGATGAGGAACTTGTTGGGAACCAGAGTAAAGGTGACTCTTATTATGTTTTAGCAAAGAGATTGGTGGCATTTTGCCCCTGCCCCTGAGATTTGTGGGACTCTGAACTTGAGAAAGACGATTTAGGGTATCTGGTGGAAGAAGTTTCCACTAAACAGCAAAGCGCTCAAAATGTGACTTGGCATTCAAAGGCATTCAGTTTTATAAGGGAAGCAGAGCATAAAAGTGGAAAATGTGCAGCCTGACTATATGATAGAAAAGAAAAATCCATGTTCTGGGGAAAAATTCAAGTCTGCTGCAGAAATTTGCATAAGCAGCAAGGAGCCTAATGTTAATCCCCAAGAACATGGGGAACATGTCTCCAGGCCATGTCAGAGACCTTCATGGCAGCCCCTCCCATCACAGGCCTGGACGCCCAGGAGGACAAAACAGTTTTGTGGGCCAGGCCCAAGGTCCCTGAGCTGTGTGCAGCCTAGGGATTTGGTAACCTATGTCCCAGTTGTTCCAGCCATGGCTGAAGGGGGCCAACATACAGCTTGGGCTGTGGTTTCAGAGAGTGGAAGCCTCAAGCCTCAGCAGCTTCCATGTGGTGTTGAGCCTGCAGGTGCACAGAAGTAAAGAACTGAGGTTTGGGAACCTCTGCCTAGATTTCAGAAGATGTATGGAAACACCTGGATGCCCAGGCAAAAGTCTGCTGCAGGAGCAGTGCTCTCATGGAGAACCTCTGCTAGGGCAGTGTGGAAGGGAAATGTGGGGTTGGTCAGAGCCCCCAGATAGAGTCCCTAATGGGGCAGTGCCTAGTGGAACTGTGAGAAGAGGGCCACTGTTCTCCAGACCCCAGAATTATAGATGTACCGACAGCTTGCACCATGTACCTGGAAAAGCCACAGACACTCAATGCCAGCCCATGAAAGCAGCTGGGAGTGGGGCTATATCCTGCAAAGCCACAGGGGTGGAGCTGTCAAAGACCATGGGAACCCACCTTTTGCATTAGTGAGACCTGGATGTGAGACCTGGAGTCAAAGCTTTAAAAATTTATTGTCCCACTGGATTTCGAACTTGCTTGGGTCCTGTGACCCCTTTGTTTTGGCCAATTTCTCCCATTTGGAATGGCTGTATTTACCCAATACCCGTACCCCCATTGTATCTAACTAAGTAACTAACTTGCTTTTGATTTTATAGGCTCGTAGGCAGAAGGGACTTGCCTTGTCTCAGATGAGACTTCGGGCTGTGGACTTTAGGGTTAATGCTGAAATGAATGAAGACTTTAGGGGACTGTTGAAAAGGCATGATTGGTTTTGAAATGTGAGGACATGAGATTTGGAGGAGCCAGGGCTAGAATGATATAGTTTGGCTGTGTCCCTACCAAAATCTCAACTTGAATTGTATCTCTCAGAATTCCCACATTTTATGGGAAGGATCCAGGGAGAGGTAATTGAATCATGGCAGCTGGTTTTTCCCATGCTATTCTCATAATAGTGAATTAGTCTCAAGAGATATGATGGGTTTATCAGGGGTTTCTGCTTTTGCTTCTTCCTCATTCTCCCTTGCTGCCACCATGTAAAAAGCGCCTTTCACCTTCGGCCATCATTCTGAGGTCTCCCCAGCAATGTGGAACTATAAGTCCAACTAAGCCTCTTTATCTTCCCAGTCTAAGGTATGTCTTTACCAGCAGCATGAAAACAGACTAATGCAGCCCCTTTCTGCCTCTGGCTATTATCACACCTGGAGGCGATGCTTGAATCTGCTCCTGTCCTTCTCCTGCCGCAAGGAAAATGAGCTTTAGAAGGCAGGCTTTGATGTAAATGACGAGTTGATGGGTGCTGACGAGTTGATGGGTACAGCACACCAACATGGCACAAGTATACATATGTAACAAACCTGCACGTTATGCACATGTACCCTAACACTTAAAGTATAATAAAAAAAAAAAAAAAAAAGAAGAAGAAGTCAGGCTTTACTAGCAGTGACAGAGATGGAAGTATGGAAGAACATTGGATTCTAAAATTAGTCAGCTTTTCCTGCAACCATAAACAGCTCCAATGTGTTAGTGGCTTAAGGCAACACACTTTTCTTTCCTTTTGTCATGTGAGGGCTGTGGGACTTCTGGCCTCCAATCAACCCCCAGTGTCTTCTCATTTTAGACCCAAGCCAAGCAGCAGCCGTTACTGAGACCTGCTGCTCTCAATATCCAGAGGCAGAAAGGGGGTGTCTCATTCTGTGTTTCCTTAAGAGTAGAAACATCTGGCAGAAGTCAGAAGGCAGCAGCTTGCAAAGGAAACTGGAGCCAACCTACTCCTGAAAACTTTCTACGTGGATGTGTCATGCTTGCTCTCTCCCTACTTTCCAGAGCACGTTATGGGCTAAGCCCAAAATCAATAAGGTGAGGGGTAAGGGGGTAGATGGGGGAGTAAGGAGAGTGGAGAATCCTCTTCCCATAGGGACAAGGCAAGTCATGTGACCATAGGCAGAAACATTTAATTCTCTTACGGAGAAGAAATGAAAATTTGGGGACAAAAATCCAATCAGCCAAGGTCCTTGGTGACATTATTGAGCCACTAGTGAAAGCACTCCCAGGACTCTATTTCTGAATTTCCACTTCTGTGAGATAAGACACTTCCTTGTTGTTTAAGTCTGAGTTTTCTGTGATTAATGCTTTTGTAGAAAAGAGCACCTTAATTATGCAGAGAAAACACCAAATCATTTGCTCATATTCAGAAGTGGAGGAAGAAAACGGAAACTGTCAATGGACCAGGCAAAAGACAAAACCCGAAGCACTGATTCTCATTCCCAAACAGATCAACACTTTTCTCTCCAACTGTGAAAAAGAAGACAAGGCTTCCTATAATGTTGGAATGGTTCCGAGGCTGGATAATGAAGAACAAATATAGCCAGGAGGTTCGGGCAGTATGATGGGTGTTCATGAGTTTTTATAGGTTTTGTTCCCATTCAGTTAAGTACATGTATATATGCGCCAATGAATCTGAGAAAGAAAGAAACTCAAATTGACATTATTTTTCCTTACCAGTTCAATCAGATATATCTTACAAGAAGAAAAATAAAATGTATCTGTTTATATCTTCTGCAGAGTCCTAATTAGGAAAAAAAAAAAAAAAAAAGGCTGGTGGGACTGAGGAAAAGCAAAAAGAGAAAGCAGATAGGCTATGAGTCTGTCTTGCCTTTCTTCATGGTCCAGGACATGCCCTCCTGCACAAATAACTCATCATCTTCTGGCACCCAGCTATCACCAGACCCACAGTTGATAGAAAATTGAAAGTTAGCTCACTGCCATCTTGGCGTTATCAGTATTGCACAAAGCCCTCTTCGGGAAACAGCACCATCCTATAAAATCCCCAGCAAGCCTTCATCTCCTCGCAGTCAGCCCCTCTCTTACTCATCTGCCCATCGCACCCTTGCAACATATTTTCATACTTTAATAAATCTTTCTTTACCTACAGCTGTCTTGGTAAATTATTTTACCACCCACACCATTGGCCTCAGATAGTCATGAATCACCTGCAACATCTTTCACTTACTCATTCCTTCATTTCAATATGCTCCAATATGGTCTGTCTGCCAGGCCAAAAAGTGTATAAATATATACACATACATATCACTAAATATATAATTGTAGTTATATATATATGGTATATGCATATATGTAGATGTACTGATTTTTATACATACATATTTTTAATATATATGTACAATTTACATGAGAGAGGTAGATTTTAGAGTCTATTTATCTGATAAAACACAATCTTATCATACAGAGTTTGGGAAGAGAGGTAGACCTAAAAGATCTGCTTAAGCTACTGCTACAACCTAAAATGACCTGGTAAGAACTTTTACTGAACTCACTGAAAGAAAAAAAAATTAATGAAAACATTCGAGCTGTACAAGAGGACAGAATCAAGGGAGTTACAACAATCATCTTTTGTTTCATTTTGCTTTATTATTTTTCATTCTTTTTTAAGAACGTTGAAGCTGTGACCACAGAGGTGATTGGAGAATCACAGCCCTCCTGAAATGATATCCAAACAGAAAATTTTCCAATACATATCCTAAAATCACAGAGCATGTAATTCCACATCAGCTCCAGGAAAGCAGCATCTTTGCTTAGGATATGGAAATTTGGAAGCTCATTGCTATAATCTGTGGTTATGATTTCAAGCTCCCCCAGTGATGCCGGGAATCAAACCACAGACTCCTAGTGCTAGGAGCCTTTATTGTAATCCAATAAAACCTTAACAACTAGTCTTCATTTTTATGATAAATTAAGGGCCTCATTTGCTTTAAAGTAGTAAAGCAGTCCCTCTGCCCTGGAGTTTACCTCACTGTGGAAACAGTCCTAGAGAAACACTCAATTCAGATGGGGTAAAGACGGTGGGGGAAAAGGAGCCCAGATTCCCCACCTTGGTTGGGTTCATGGGTTCAAAAACTTCAAAACAAGTGAAAAGCTGTCTTTCAAAAGAACTGATCTTTTAGTATGAGACTCTGCTTGGGATTTTTGACAATATCTTACGGACACCGACTTCTTAACCTGGTACTTCAGTCAGTCACAGAATGTCACCTTGAAATCATAAATGGGGCATCTGGAACTGAGGCCATGTGTACTATCCACCCACTTTCAATTTAACTTTATTTTATTTTATATTGGCTAATTTGGATTTTTATTCAGAAGCTCAAATTCTGCCCCAATTGCCAGTATTTGCTTTGCTGTTATGTCATCTTTGTGAACTAATTTGTTGCAGAATGACCTTTAAGTCCAAAACAAACTTAAAACAAGGATCATATTTACTTCACAACATGAATTCCTTTCTAAGATCCAAGGCACTGGGACATCAAGCTACCCCAACATCTACACGTGTTATTAAAGAATTCCAAAGGTCGGCTTAGAAGGGCCAAAAATGTTTAAACCCTAAACTAGAAAGACATTAAATTATGGCAAATTTGAAATGAAAACAGTTTTTCAAATTTAAGTTCAAGATCTCAATTAAACCTTCCCCAAATTAAGAACAAAGTATAGGCAGCCAAATTTTGCATCTCCCAATTAGTCCATAACCAACACCTTAAAAAAAAATTCTAATGTTGAAGTTTCTCATTTATTCAATTACTAATTAAATGTATTCATTTCATGTATTCATTCATGAGTAACGCATGTAGTAGGAAATGAATACATCACACCAAATTAGAAGTTTCAAGACCAATATTCTAGTTTTAGGCAGCCAATTCACCAGCTCTGTGTCCTCAGAAAATCAATCATTGTGAGAACTTAAAAATGAGGTAATTACTCTAGAGCTGATCTTTAGAAATAAGGTCTCTTTTAAAATAATAATAGTCTATTATTGAACATTAAGATTACCAATTAATATCGAAATTTGAATTTGAATTCTATAAAATCACATTAAACAGAAACAAGGAGAAAACTTTACTAAAGCATGCTCAGTTATCCATGAATAATCCAATTCACATTTAGATTATTCAGAGTCACTTGTAAATAGTTATAATAATGGCTAATAGTTAATGCTTACTCTGTGACAGGCACTGTTTTGTCCTACATGCTAGATACACAGACACTCATTAATTCTCATCCAAACTATATGAGTTACATTCTATTAAGATCTCTCATTTTACAGATGAGGATGCTGAAAAGAATTAAGTACCTGCTATATCTCATATTTCTAGAAAGTTAGCCAATAGCTAAATTCAGAAAATTTAGTTCCCAAATCTGTGGCATTTAAATAAATTATATTCAATGTCTCCAATAAGTGAAGGGGAACCAGATTAAAGCAGTAAATATTGAATATAATTCAGCAACACAGTTTATTCTGAATGCATACACTTAAATACCAATGTTTCTATACCATTCATATTTGGAAGAGATGCTTGTGTTTATTCAGAAAGTAGACAGTATAATGCACAGCTCTCCAAGGTTATCTCAGAAGCCTATTGATCCTTAGTAAACATGTCTTTTCTTCTATGTTATTGACATATTTTTGGATGAAAGTATTCATAAGATAACTCATTTATAAAACACATACCACTTGTCAGGCAGTACAGATGCCAGTCAACAAACATGGTCCAAATAACTGGCATCCCTGCATCAATGCTCTCAGTGAGTCATCTCTTACCCATACTCTGGGCTTGGTGATATGACCTTCCATGGCCAATGAAATCATAGCAATACCAATGGGATACCAGCAGACTTGAAAGGTACTTACTCATTGGGTGCTGGCATATCCTACTGTTCTTAGAAACACTGCTGGTTGGTAAAAATTTAATGGTCAAGTCTTCCCTGTTACCCCAACTGAAAACCAACCAGCCACCAGATATGTGAATGAGGCCATTCTACACCAAAATATTCCAACCAAAAGATCCACCCAAACAATCCAGAGATTCTCAAGAAATAATACATGTTTGTCGTTTTAATCAACTAAGTTTTGGAGTGGTTTGAAAAGGCTAAATGACACACGCATTATGCCAAGTCTTTAACAAACATCATCTCATTTAATCCTCACAGTAATCAAGCAAGGTTAACATAATGTGATTATGTTGTTTTCAGTATAAATAAAGTGGTGTAAATGAGGTACTTTCAGCATAGTTAAATTGCATGGGATCATAGAACTTAGTGTATCTCAAATTTAGTGTATCTCAAACTATACGACACAAAGCATTTACTCATTTGTCACTTAAAAGCTACGGTGAGGTTGATACTATAAAGGAAGAATTCTATATAAGGGTATCCTGCCCCATTTGCAAGTTTCTTACCATGCTAAACTTTGCATAAAAATTATATGTTGAATAATTTCCAAAATTCATACTTTGGATAATTTCTCAGTAAGTAGTAAATTGGACACTATGATTACTAATTCTTTGGCAAATTAAAGATGCTAACTTTCTGCAAATGCTGATCTGTGGCTGATATTTTGACTCTGCTTATAGCAGCTTCAGTACAGATAATTAGTTGCTCTATCACTCCTGTTATATTCTAATTTCTAAAATGTTTTTTGTCAAATACCAATTAATATTCTCTCTATAGCTATGATGTCTCAAAAAGTAAAAATAATAAAAATGTTTTTAAAAAGATAAAATACTCCAATGAATAACTATAATAATAAATCTTACAGGGCCCAAAGGTTCATCATAGACAGTTATCGCATTAGTTAAGAAAAATTTAAAAGATGATCACTTATCCGACTTTTTTTCTAACATCCTTAAACCAAGCAGTAGCCCTGAAAATCAATATTCATTTCTAGGACATTCATTTTAATATTCCTAATTATATTAAAATGAAAAGGAAATGGAAAATGAAAGCCTAAGAATATGGAAGAAGGGGTCAAAAGAGTTTGAGGGAGAGAAGGAAGACAAAAATGACCTCGTGGCTAGCGTGAAACTCAATGTTCAGCTCCATCTTCTATATCCAAATACCAGGAAAGGCCAGTGATAAATTCAGCCCCCGGGACTCAGCCCAGTTCCTACTGCACTTGTTAGTAGGTAGAAACTTGATATACACATTTAAAAACCTGGAAACTCTTTTATGCATGCACAGCTTTTCCATGTCCAGTTTATTCTCAATTTTATGACTTTCAATAAATGGGAGAAGAAAAAAGGAGAAAGAAATGAATTTATCCAAGCTGTGAAATTTTAGATATTAGAAAATGCTTCAAAATTAGTGGTTTGAATGAGGTTTATACTAGTTTATGCTTTTTTCCTTTCCACCAACTCCCCAACAAAAGAAAATCCCAATTACTGATTCCAAGGGGGTAATATTTATTTAAAGATAATTGACAGCTTCAGCCAATCATTTCCCTTCTCTTTCCAAAGGAAACAGTGGATTTTGTAATTCCAGATGCTTTCTTTACATGCTGCAGCAGTCATATGATTTTTCAGTAGTAAATTGGACATTATTATTACTAATTCCTTGGCAAATTAAAGATGCTAATGTATTAAACTAGAGCACAATATTTTTACTTTACAATGTATTTACAATTAGCAGTTTTTCTTGCTCTCCTCATGATTCTAACTTAATTATCAGTTGACACATCAAGGCCATTTTATTTAAATAGAAATTCCATTTGAAAATAACATGTATTTTCTGAGTTTTATCATCCCATCAATATTCGCTCAACTGAGAAATCAAAACTTTCAGTTTAATTTAGTTGTATTTATAATCCTAACTATTCCACTCCAGACCCTCTTAAAAGAATAATTGTTAATGCTGTTGATATTAATAACAAATGATTGTGCTGACAATGGCTGTCTCATCATATTGGTCTCCCCACACTTGGTTCTTGTCCTGCTTTCTCTTTTAGAAATGTAATTTATCATTGTCATATATTCATGTAGTGTAAAAAAGTAAGTGGGTCTACAGAACTCATTTTGAAAATTAACAGTTCTCTTCCCCTTCCATGTATTGTATTCCCATTCCCCAGAAGCAACTACTTTACACTCTCTTAGATGTTTCTTTTGGTATTTGCTTTCCAATATCTCAGCAACAAATAATATTATTTCTTGATTTTCAGTTTTAGAGTACTGCCTATTGGCTTTTGCTGTAAGAGATATAAAATCTTTTAGCTATATTATATTTTGTATAATATGTTTTATTTTATATTTATATTATTTTATATTTTATAACTATCACACTGAAATCTGAGGTTTTAACTCCTAAACTACCTCTACCCCCAACAACTACTCTCCATACACTCACCCTCCCTGCAGTCTCTCAACATTGCTATATCAAAATTTTTTAGATTAGTACTTAGTCATAATATTATTATTACTATGCAAATATTTTTCGCCACTAAGCCATGCCATATAGGTCAAGCATATTCTCTTTCTCTCATACATGTGATCATCATGGAGTTGATGTTTATTTTGTTTTGGTTTGTTTTGTTTATATTGTTGGTGCTTATTTTTCTACCAATCAATCACAATTTTATACCCAAATTCTCTGTCAGAAATAATTCTCTCCTCAATTACATTTCAGGTATTCTACCATTTTCAGCCACTTAAAGACTATCCCTGGGATCCTTTGTTCTACAGTTGCAACTGAGACCAGTTGTGCTGTACATTCACTATTTTGCTCTCATCCTTGACTCTTCTTTCACCATCTTCCCAGAGATTCCTTTTACCGCCTTGTATTGCAACCCCTGTGACCCCCTTTGTGTTTGTTTACTCCTTTTAATTGTGGGAGTACATTCTTTAGTAGCACCAATGAATAAAAACAAGGTAAATTTTTTGAGATTTGAATGTCTAACATTTTCACTTGATTCATGGATAAAGAATTCTAGGTGGAAAATCATTTTCTCTCAAAAACGTAAAAACACCATGCCATAATTTTCTAGCTTCCAGTTTAGCCACGGAGTCCCAAAGTCACTTCACCTTTTCCCAGGCCAGTCAGCCACATAGTCTCATCACACATCAGGAGTGTCTCTTGAATTTGTTTTCTTCTCATTATGCTGCCGTCACTGCTCCAACCAAGACATGTGCCATCTCTTCTCTATACAGCTATGATAGTCTTCTCATGGATTTCCCTGCATCTAGATTTCCCTTCTCCAACAGTTTTCTATTTCCAAACACAGGTCTGATCACGCTTCTCCCGAGCTTAAAACTGGAAGGTGACTTTTTATTGTTTATTTTTTAGAATGGCAGCCAAGATCTTTCCCCTGGTCCCACTTTACGTTTATATCACCTCCCACTCCCAGTCATCATTGTTCTCTCCCCTAACCACAGTGAAGAACATGATTTTCCACTTATCTACATCATATATGCTTTCATGCCTTGGAAGATCTTTGTAGAATGCCAAACTGTCTGCCTTCTCTATCTGTTGAACTCCTACTTATTCCTAAAGACAACAATGTGGTGTAGAGAAAAAAGCACAGACTTTAGAACCCTAACTTTAATACCAACTATATGCATGACCTTAGGCAAGTTAAATAATCTTTCTGAATATACTTCTTTATTTTAAAATTAGTAATAATAATGCCTCCTTCATAGGATTGCGATAAGATTGAGTGAAATGATGAATGTAAAGAAATTAGCATGGTGAGAGGCTTTTCATGAATAAATATTGGTTTTTATTTTCATTTATTCAATCTGACATCTTTTCTGCAGAAAACTGAATTCCCTCACTTTTATTCTCATTGCCAATTATCTTCACTCTCCTCTTACTCCCATTGTTGTCCACTTCATAATAACATTTAAACTCTCTTACCTTAAAAAAAAAATTCAAGGTGCCAACACTGTCACTGGTATGAATACGTGCACAGACACTGGTGGACACTCCCCTGCAGCACCTACACCCCCCTGCGGCGCTGCCACTGCTGGAATGACTGCCCAAAGGCTGGAACCTTTGCACCTGCCGGCGTCCCACAGCAGCCAACTAGAATGCATCCCACCACACTGCTATCACTGCTGGCACATGTGAATGAGCATGGATTCCACTGCCACTGCCTGAAGAAGAGCTTTGGCTGGCACGACCCATCAGAGTGTTGTGACCAGTGGTCTGTGAACACCTCAGACCCTGCAGTGCAGCAGGTTTCTAAACTCCAGGGGCTGGAGAACAAAGTCAGGGTCCAATAGCAGCCCTCCAGAGCTACAGCATGCAGCCCAGGAATCCTGAGCTGAACCTTGGTCCCTTAAAATCTTCCAGAAATAAAGCCAGTTGACTGAAATCATCTTATACCATAATCAAACCCCAAAGGACATCAAAGAAGACAAAAGACAAAAAAAGTCCAAAAAAACAGCAATGTCAAAGGTTAAAAGAACACCAGCCCACAAAGATGAGAAAGAACTAGGGCAAGAACTCTGGCAACTTGAAAAGCCTGAGTGTCTTCTTACCTCCAAACAACTGCACTAGTTCCCCAGCAGTGGTGATTTGCCAGGCCAAAATGACTAAAATGACAGAAATAGAATTTGGAATATGGATAGAAAAGAATATCACTGACATTTAGGAGAAAGTCAAAATCCAATCCAAGGAATCTAAGAATTAAATACAATGATACAGAAGCTTATAGATAAAATGGCCATTATAAGAAAGAGACAAACAGATCTGATAGAGCTGGAAAACTTACTACAAGAATTTGGTAATGTAATCACAACTATTGAGAGCAGAATCAATCAAGCTGAGAAAAGAGTATCAGAGCTCAAAGACTGACTCCCCAAAATAACTCAGTCAGACAAAAATAAAGAAAAAACAATGAAGAAGAACAAATGATAAAATATGGGATGACGTAAATAGACCAAATCTATGACTCCTTGACATCCCCGAAGGAAAGGAAGAGAAACTGAGCAATTTGGAAAACATATTTCAGGGTATTATCCATGAAAATTTCCCCAACCTTGCTAGAGAGGGCAACATTAAAATTAGGAAACGCAAAGAATCCTTGCAAAATGCTACACAAGAAGACCATCCCCAATATACATAGTCATCAGATTCTCCAAGGTCAAAATGAAACAAAAAATGTTAAATATAGCTAGAGAGAATGAGTAGGTTACCTACAGAGGGAAGCCCATCAGGCTAACAGTAAACCTGTTTGCAGAAACTCTACAAGCCAGAAGAAATTGAGGGCCTATAATCAGCATTCTTAAAAAAATTTCCAACCAGGAATTTCACATTCAGCCAAACTAAGCTTCATAAGTGAAGGAAAAATAAGATCCCTTTTGGACAAGCAAATGATAAGGGAATTAGTTACCACCAGATATACCTTACAAGAGGCCCTGAAAGGGACTGCTAAACAGAAAGGGATGACTACTATCAGCCACTACAAAACACACATTTAAGAAACAGCTCAGTGATACTATAAAGCAACCACACAAACAAGTCTGTGTAATAACCAGATAACGACATGATGACAGGATCAAATCCACACATATCAATACTAATCTTTAATGTAAATGGACTAAATTCCCCCAATTAAAAGGCACACAGTGTCAAGCTGGATAAAGAAGAAAAACCCAATGGCATGCTGTCTTTGAGAAACTCATCTCACATGCAATGACACCCATAAGCTCAAAATAAAAGGATGAAGAAAAACCTATCAAGCAAATTGAAAACAGAAAAAATACAGGGTTGCCATTCTAATTCCAACAAAACAGACTTTAAAACAACAAAGATCAAAAAAGACAAAGAAGGGCATTACATGATGGTAAAGGGCTCAGTTCAACAAGAAGACCTAACTGTGCTAAATATATAGGCACAGAAGCACCAAGATTAATAAAGCAAGTTCTTACAGACCTATGAAAAGACTTAGATAACCACACAATAATAGTAGGAGACTTCAACACCTCACTGATAGTATTGGACAGATCATCAGGGCAGAAAAGTAACAAACATATCTGGGAGGGACCTGAACTCAACACTTGACCAAGTAGACTTAATAGACATCTACAGAACTCTCCACCCCAAAACAACAGAATATACATTCTTCCCATCTGCATGTGGCACCTACTCTAAAATTCACCACACAATTGGGCAGGAAATTTTTCAAAAAACTGAAATCATACCAACCACACTCTCAAACTATAGTGCAATAAAAATAGAAATCAATGTTAAGAAAATCACTTAAAACCTTACAATTACATGGAAATTAAACAATCTGCTCCTGAATGACGTCTGGATAAATAATTAAATTAAGGCAGAAATCTAGAAATCCTTTGATACTAATGAGAAAAAAAGTACAACATACCAGAATCGCTCGGACACAGCCAAAGCAGTATTAAGAGGGAAACTTATAACACTAAATGTCCACATCAAAAGGTTAGAAAGATCTCAGATTAACAACCTAACATCACAACTAGAGGAATTTGGGCCGGGTGTGGTGGCTCATGCTTGTAATGGCTCACGCTGGTAATTCCAGCACTTTGGGAAGCTGAGGTGGGCAGACCACTTGAGGTCTGGAGTTCAAGACCAGCCTGGTCAACAAGACAAAACCCCAGCTCTACTAAAAATACAAAAATTAGCTGGGTTTGGTGGCACATGCCCTAATCCCAGCTACTCAGGAGGCTGAGGCAGGATAATTGCTTGAACCTGGGAGGCAGAGGTTGCAGTAAACTGAGATCATGCCACTGCACTCCAGCCTAGGTGACAGAGATTCCATCTCAAAAAAAAAAAAAAAGACCAGAGTAATTAGAGATAAAAGAGCAAACCCTAAAGCTAGCAGAAGACAAGAAATAATCAAAATCAGGCCAGGCATGATGACTCATGCCTATAATCTCAGCACTTTGGGAGCCTGAAGCAGGAGGATTGCTTGAACCCAGAAGTTTGAGAACAGCCAGACCCCATCTCTACCAAAAAAAAAAAAAAAAAAAAAAAAATTAAAAAAAGAAAGAATCCAACTCAGAGCTGAACTGAAGGAAATTGAAATGCGCAAAATTATGCAAAATATCAATGAATCTAAGAGCTTTTTCTTTGAAAGAATTAATAAGATAGACTCAAGCTAGACCAATAGAAAAAAAAGAGAGACAATCCAAACAAACACAATCCAAAATGACAAGGGAGATGTTACCACTAACCCCACAAAATACAAAAACCTTCAGAGACTATTATGAGCATCTCTATGCATGTAAGCCAGAAAACCTAGAAGAAATGGATAAATACAGTCTCCCAAGATTGAACAAGGAAGAGAATAGATCTCAGAACAGATCAATATGAGTTCTAAAATTGAATCAGGATTAAGTAAAAAGTCTACCAACCAGAAAAAGTTCAGGATCAGATGACACTTAGCCAAATTCTACCAGATGTATAAAGAAGATCTGGTACCATTCCTACTGAAACTATTCCAAAAAAAATTGAGGAGGAGGGATTCCTCTTTGACTTCATAACCAAGTAGGCTTCATTCCTGGGAGACAAGGTTGGTTCAACATACACAAATCAATAAATGTGATTCACCAAATTAACAGAATTAAAAGCAAAACCCATATGTTCATCTCAATAGATATAGAAAAAGCTTTCCATAAAACTCAACATCACTTCATGATAAAAACCCTCAAGAAACTAGGCATCAAAGGAACATACCTCAAAATAATATGAGCCATCTATGACAAACCCACAGTCAACATACTGAATGTGCAAAAGCTGGAAGTATTCCCCTTTGAAAACCAGAACAAGATAAGGATACCCTGTCTCAATATTCCTATTCAACACAGTACTAGAAGTCCTAGCCAGAACAATCAAGCAAGAGAAAGAAACAAAAAGCATCCAAAAAGAAAGAGAAGAAGTCAAACTATCCCTGTTTACAGAGGATATGGTTCTCTTCCTAGAAAACCACATAGTTTCTGCCCAAAAGCTCCTTGATTTGATAAACAACTTCAGGCAAGTTTTGGGATATAAAATCCATGTACAAAAATCAGTAGCATTCCTGTATACCAACAACATCCAAGCTCAGAGCCAAATCAAGAATGCAATTTTATTGCAATAGCCACAAAAAGAATAAAATACCTAGGAATACAGATAACCAAGGAGGTAAAAGATCTCTACAATGAAAATTACAAAATACTGCTTGAAGAAATCAGAGATGACACAAACAAATGGAAAAATACACCATCCTCATGGATAGAAAGAATCTATATTATTAAACTGGTCATAGTGCCTAAAGCAATGTGCAGATTCAATGCTATTCCTATCAAATTGCCAATATCATTCTTCACAGAATTAGAAAAAACTATTTTGAAATTCCAATGAAAGCAAAAAAGAGCACAAATAGGCAAGGTAATACTAACCAGAAAGAACAAAGCTGGAGGCATGACATTTCCCAACTTCAAACTATACTACAAGGCAACAGTAACCAAAATACCATGGTACCGGTATAAAAGCAGACACATAAGCCAAGGAAACAGAATAGAAAGCCCAGAAATAATTTCACACACCTACAATCATCTGATTTTCAACAAAGCTGACAAAAGCAATCAATAGGGAAAAGATTCCCTATTCAGTAAATGGTGTTGGGATAACTGACTATCCATATGCAGAAGACTGAAACGGGACAACCCCTTCCTTACCCTACATACAAAAATCAACTCAAGATGTTCAGATTAAAACCTACAACTATAAAAACTCTGGAAGATAACCTAGGAAATACCATTCTGGACATAGACTTGGCAAAGATTTCAAGATGAAGACACCAAAAGCAATTGCAGCAAAAACAAAACTCAACAAATTGGATCTAATTAAATTAAAGAACTTCTGCACAGCTATCAATACAGTAAACAGGCAACCTACAGAATGAGAGAAAATATTTGCAATCTATGCATCCAACAAAGATCTAACATCCAGAAACTGTAAGAAACTTAAATAAATTTACAAACAAAAGCAAACAACCCCATTAAAAAGTGAGCAAAGGATATGAACAGACACTTTTCAAAAGAAGAAGCTGGGTATGGTGGCTCACACCTGTAATCCCAGCACTTCAAGAGGCTGAGGCGGGTGGATCCCTTGAGACCAAGAGTTTGAGACCAGTCTGGGCAACATGGTGAAACCCCATTGCTACAGAAAATACAACATTAGCCAGGCATGGTGGTGTGCATCTGTAATCGCAACTACTATGGAGGCTGAGGTGGGAGGATTACCTGATCCTTGGAAGTCAAGGCTGCAGTGACACCTGATCATGTCACTGAACTCCAGCCTGGGTAACAGAATGAGACTGTGTCTCAAAAAAAAACAAAAAACAAAACAAAACAAAAAAAACAAAACAGACATATGCATGGCCAGAAAGCAATGCTCAACACCACTAGAGAAATAAAAAACCACAATGAGATACCATCTCACACCAGTCAGAATGGCTACTATTAAAAAATCAAAAAATAATAGATGCTGGCAGGGTTGTTGAGAAAATGGAACACTTATATGCTGCTGGTGGTAATGTAAGTTGGTTCAGCCATTATGACCAGTTTGATGATTTCTCAAAGACCTGAAAACAGCATTACTATTCAATCTAGCAATCCCATTATTGGGTATATACCCAAAGAAATATCAATTGTTCTGCCGTTAATACACATGCACGTGTATGTCCATGGCACCACTGTTCACAATAGTGAAGACATGGAATCAACATAAATGCCCATCAACAGTAGACTAGATAAAGAAATGTGGTATATATACACCATGAAATACTATGCAGCCATATAAAAGAATAAGATCTTTGCAGTACCATGGATAAAGCAGAAGGCCATCATCCTAAGCAAACTAACACAGGAAAAGAAAAGCCAAAAAAAAGGGAAGGTCTCAATGGGATGTCCTAGCGTGACCTCCCTTTGTGGGATATCAATTTGGTGGATTCATGCTCTCAATAACACTGATACAAAATTGCCATCTGGAGAGTTAGACTAAAAGAAATAATGTACATATTCATCTCTTTGACTCATTTTCCTTTGATTTTGTATATTAAGAGACTAGTTTGTTCTTGTTTCTGGTTTTGCTGTTTGTTCATTTGCCTGTTTGTTTTTCCTTTGAACACAAAATTTGTTTCAAAAAATTCCAAGGCAATAGAATCAGCACCTTCTTACCATATCTTATCTGCCACTAACGATCTGTCTGGGCCAACTCGGATGCCTTGAACAAGCTCAATGGCTTACTCATCAGGAACACATTTTCCTGCTAGGATACTGATAAACCATCAGCAGTTCGATTGATCTTAACTTCCCCAGTCTAATTCCAAAGAAATTTACCCACATTGACTACTTGCAAAAGGCCGTTTAACTAACTACTCAAAGACAGTGAAATTGGTATAGAAACACTTCGCAGGAAATCAACGTAAACCTAAAAAACCATCCAGTCACAGTTAAAGACTTGGCTCTGTATAACTCCAAACCTGAAATTCCTATTTTCCAACCTCTTGGTTTTCTTTTCTGCCAAAGGATTAAGACGAATAAGTGATAGAATGAGAGACAGAAGTATTTTTTAAAATAATTTTCAAATAAAAATCATGAATAGAATTATGAAAATTGTATATTTACTAAAGAATTGCAATGTGACATCCCACTTCAGACTCTTAATCTTCAGTCCCTTTATTCCAAATATTCAAATTTCATTAGAAAATAACAATTCCAGGCCGGGCGCTGTGGCTCAAGCCTGTAATCCCAGCACTTTGGGAGGCCGAGACGGGCGGATCAGGAGGTCAGGAGATCGAGACCTTCCTGGCTAACACGGTGAAACCCTGTCTCTACTAAAAATACAAAAAACTAGCCAGGCGAGATGGCGGGCGCCTGTAGTCCCAGCTACTCGGGAGACTGAGGCAGGAGAACGGCGTGAACCTGGGAGGCGGAGCTTGCAGTGAGCTGAGATCTGGCCACTGCACTCCAGCCTGGGCAACAGAGCGAGACTCCGTCTCAAAAAAAAAAAGAAAAGAAAATAACAATTCCAAAATTCAAAATTCTCCAACTAACATGTACTTAAAATTACTAGATAATACGAGGTTTGAAGACAGACTTTGCCCCATTAAATGTTCTCAGCTTTTGTACTCTCTGTCATGGTGCATAATTTGAATTTAAAAATTTCTATGGAAAAGCTAATAATCTATTAAGACAAAAACTCACCTAAGTTTTGCAGCCAAGGACATTGAGGTATGCACATTCTGTTCTGTAGAAGAGAAATAAAAGTTTTACAGTATTCACTAGAAGGAACACAGTGAAAAACAAGCTGCATGAAACTAATCCCCCAACCCACAAAGAAATATGGACAATTGAGGCTTAATAGTGGCAGTCATGAAGAAATAAGGTCATGTCAAATTTACAATGGTAACAATTTTTAAGGAAACTCTGAAAATTCATTGGTTGTATTAGAAGAGTATTGTTTATGTGGTCCTCATTGTCCAGGGTGGAAATCAAAAGCTCAGTTTACTAGGGGTCTCCACATTGACACCACCCTCTCTTCTCTACCCATTCCCAACCCATAACTATACACAAGTGTTTCTAGGCTTCCAACATAGCCAGGTTTCATGGTGGGATGAAACTATCATTCCAAACTCACAGTTATTCAGGAACAGTGAGAAGCCCCAAATCTCCAGTTTCTCATTGCCCCAGACCAAAGCCTTAGATTCCTCCTCTGTCCCAGGAAACTATACTGCTTGGGCAACTTGAGGGTGTAGATACATTGCATTTGGATCTCAACCATTGTGCTTGGTGGTTGCTCTCCCCATTCAGAGTTCTCAGGGCACTCAGTGGTGGCATGTCCCAATATCACTTTCTCAAACCATCTGTACAGGCAACACCTGCTAACTCCCGGCTGAGATTTCTATTGGCAAGGCTTGCTCCAAGCACTTGTTCAAAGCTCTGGGAAATTGCATAATATTGTGTTAACTTTCTAACTGCACTTTCTGCTCCTGTCTGTGGTTCTTGAAGGTAAGGTACATTTTCATTCATCTTCTGTTGAGTGAAATTCATACAGAATTTGAGTTTCCTTAATGGCCCTCACAGACAGCAGCAACATAGAGCTTATCAGTCACCTCTGTTGGGATAGAATGCTGTATTATAGTCCCTTGCTGTTGGAAGGGTAGTCTGAGGACCAGTAGCATTGGTATCACCTGGGGGTTGAATAGAAATGCAGAATCTCATCCCCCACCTCAACCCCATTAAATCAGAATGTGTATATTATCAAGAACTCAATGTGATTCATATGCATATTAATGTTTAAGAAGCATGGCATGCTGGTGGGGCTACGGAGAAATAAGAACACTTTTACACTCTTGTTGGGAATGTAAATTAGTTCAACCATTGTGAAAGACAGTGTGGCGATTCCTGAAAGACCTAGAACCAGAAATACCATTTGACCCAACTATCCCATTACTGGGTATATACCCAAAGGAATGTTAATCATTCTATTATAAAGATACATGCACACATATGTTCATTGCAGCACTATTCACAATAGCAAAAACATGGAATCAATCCAAATGCCCATCAATGATAGACTGGATATAGAAAATATGGTACATATACACCATGAAATACTATGCAGTCATAAAAAGGAACGAGATCATGTCCTTTGCAGGAACATGGATGGAGCTGGAAGCCATTATCTTCAGTAAACTAACAGAAACAGAAAACCAAACATGGCATGTTCTCATTTATGAGAGGGAGCTGAACAATGAGAACATGTGGACACAGGGAGGAGAACAACACTCACGGGGGCCTGTTGTGGGGAGGTAGGAGGAGGGAGAGCATCAGGAAAAATAGCTAATGCATGCTGAGCTTAATACCTAGGTGATGGGTTGATAGGTACAACAAACCACCATGACACACGTTTACCTATATAACAAACCTGCACATCCTGCACATGTACCCCAGAAATTAAAATAAAATAAAATGAAGTATGACAAAAAAATATTTATTCCTGTGCATTCCACTTACATATGAAACAAAGGAACATACATCCAAAACTCCTTTTGGAAAAGCCCTTGCTTCTATCCAGTAAATTTCCAAGGGAAATGCATAATAAAACATTCTAATATGTGTGGGATATACCTAAATGAGGAATCCCTTGAGGCTAATCAATGGTTTTCTGTGCAAAAAAGGAAATCAATGGCATTTGATATGAGCTGATTTAACTTGCAAATGATATAACATATTTATGCAAATAATAGCAAGTAGGCACCTAGTCTTCTCTACCAAAACCCACACTTTATGTCACACCTGATTTTTGTTTCATACTCATGGAACTGTTCATGATGACACTTTCAGGAAACTGTTCCTAGTGAGAGGAAGAAAATCTGAAAATGATTTTTAATATTCTTTGTGAGTTACCTGAAATAGTTCTTCCATAAAAGCCAGAAATTTTGCAAATTGGCCTTTTACCTCGATATCCCTCACTGGTATTAACTATGATAAGAATAACCCAGCATACAAATCACCCAGCTTCATCTCCACTCAGCATCTTTAGTGAAAGGGCCTAAAAGGCTGAATGTTTAACAAGCACCAGCATGATTCTCAGCAACAAGGAATTTTGAAAAACTTGGCAAGTTGTTCCACACTTGAGAGGGTATCAGATTCACCAGTATTCACTCTGTTAAAAAGATCAGGTTTCTGGATCCCAGCCTGATTCAGTAGATTGACGGAGAAACACAGGATCAGCATTTTAAAAAAAATAGCCCAGGTGATGCTCAGTGAAATATTCCAAGAACCACCCCTTGAAGGGCATTGCGTAGGGGCACTACCCTGCTGCAAATTTGTCCCCATCCTGTTCTCTGGGACCAAAGCCACTCTCAAGTCATAGTCTACTGGATCATATTTCCCATGGTTATGGTTCAGACCTTTACAGCCCAATTTAACACAAAATGTGTTCCTGCCTCAATGACGTTACTAACTAGTTCCCTGTAATTTTCCTATCAACAACTAAACTCCCTACCAGTCCGTTAGATCCCCAGTAGCTAAGGTTCCTGTCCTCAAAGCCCAAATTACCCCTCATAAGGTCATGGAAAAATTCTTCCGGCTCTATCCAATGCCAGCTTCTTGAGCAGAACTTTGCTGTCTACCTGCTGCCTGCGACTGGGGATCCTTGTTCATTGTTGTGATCTTTTCTTTGTTTCATTGATCAGAGGTTTTCATATTTATTTTTAGCCATGAAACTTTTCCAAGAAAAATCTTACTTGGAACTCCAGTAGAATATCAACCAAACAAAACTGCTCTGAGCTAGTGGAAGAAAGGAAAGTGAAGGTAGAATCTAAGTAGGCATTCTTCCCCCTCCCCAGTGCACACATGCCTGCACACAGCCACATCCCCATTTACACACACACAACTATTTGCTCACATTTATGCACAGTTGCATTTGCACACTCCTGTTCAATCACACTTACACATACACAATCACATGTATATCCCCATTTATACAAATACACTCACTTGCACACACCTTATTTGCTCACATTTACATAAACACACACACACACACACACACACACACGACCCTGAGGCAGTTCTGCAGAACCTTGTGAATCTATGGAACACAGTCTGAAAATCTCTACTCTGGGTCATGGATTCAATTTTTTAGGTGTTGTCTTATTGGACTGCCTTTCCAGTCTTGAATCCCTGACTTTAAATCTACCTTCAAAAGATAAAATGTCTCTTCTTGAAAAACAACTAATGAAATTAGCTCCAGTGTTTACACTTCCAGTTCCATCTTACTCTACAGATTGGGTAAAAGTTCACATCCAAACAATTCCTGTTCAGACCTACTCAACCATTTATCAAGTTTGGGCTGTTATATGCTCATAAATATTTTCTGGAAAAATAAATTAACAAATTAAAGTTAGAAATCATTATGTGCAACTGAAATACCTAGTATCTAATGCTTTGGTACTATTATAAATTATGCTTTTTTAAATTTAAATTTATATTTTTCCATGCTAATATATTGAAATACAATTGATTTTTGCACATTGACTTTGTATCCTGCAATCTTGCCAGGCTCATTATTACTTTTAGTACCCTTTTGAAGATTCTTTAGACTTCTCTACACAGGCAATCATGTTGTCTGCAAATATAAACATGGGTAGTTCTTCCTTTCCAAGCTACATGCTTTTTATTTATTTTGCTTACATAATTGCACTGGCAAGGACCTCCAGTATGAGGTGGATTAGGAATGGTGAGGGCAGACATCCTTGTCTTGTTTTTAATATTAGAGGGAGAACATTCTATCATCAAGTATGATGTAAGCTCTAGGCTACCTTTTAGTGTATGCTCTTTATCTTATATAAGAAAGTTTCATCCTACCCCTGATTTACATAAAGAGTTTTTATCATGGGGCAGGGCGGGGTGGCTCACGCCTGTAATCCTATCACTTTGGGAGGCCAAGGTGGGCAGATTGCCTGAACTCAGGAGTTTGAGACCAGTCTGGGCAACATGATGAAACCCTGTCTCTACTAAAAATAGAAAAAATTAGCCCGGCATGGTGGTACATGCCTGTAGTCCCAGCTACTCCGGAGGCTGAGGCACGAGAATTGCTTGAGGCAGAGGTTACAGTGAGCCAAGATCGTGCACTGCACTCCAGCCTGGACGACAGAGTGAGACTCTGTCTCAAAAAAAAAGAGTTTGTATCATGAACAGGTGTTAAGTATTATCCAGAAGATCATATGGTTTTCCTTCTCTGAGCTGTTGATATGATGAAATTCATTGATTGATTTTTGCATATTGAACCAGCTTATACATCTGGTATAAACCCAGGTAGGTCATGATATATTATCCTTTTATACAGCATTGGATTCACTTTGCTAGTATTTTCTCGAGAAAATGTGTTTTACCTCTATGTTTATGAGTGATATTGGTCTCGTGTTCATTTCTTGAAATGTCCGTGTCTGGTTTTGGTATCATGGTAATGTTGGCTTTATAAAATGAACTGAGAAGTATTCTTTTCTTTTTTTTCTTTTTTTCTTTTTATTTTATTTTTCTTTTAGCTTTTTGAGACTGAGTCTCACTCTGTCACCCAGGCTGGAGTGCAGTGGTGTGATCTCGGCTCACTGCAACCTCTGCCTCCCAGGTTCAAGCGATTCTCCTGCCTCAGCCTCCTGAGTAGGTGGGACTACAGGTGCATGCCAACATGCAGGCTAATTTTTTGTATTTTTAGTAGAGATGGGGTTTCACGGTGTTAGCCAGGATGGTCTCGATCTCCTGACCTCGTGATCCGCCCGCCTTGGCCTCCCAAAGTGCTGGGATTACAGGCGTGAGCCACCGCACCCGGCCGAGAAGTATTCTTTCACCCTTTATTTTCTGAAAGACTTTGGGTATAATTCTTTCTTTTTTTTTTTTTTTTCTTAAATTTTTGGTGTAACTCACAAGCAAAGACATCTGAGCCAGGAGTTTCCTTCATAAGAAGATTTTTAATTACTAACTCAGTTGCTTTACTTGTTGTAGATACATTCATATTTTTCTCTTTCTTCTTGAGTTGGTAACAATAATTTGTTTATCTTTCTGATAATTTGTCCATTTTATTTAAATTGTCAAATTTTTTAATTTAGTGTGTTCTAAGCTGCTATTTAATTTATTTAAGGTCTTTTGTCTATAAAGGGTTACTCTATTATAATAATCAATAATGTTCTTTCTCAATTTTTTAAGAAAAGATATAGAGTACATATATTTCATTATTACATTTGAGTATCTTGACTAAATTCACAGAAACTATATTTTCTTCTTTAAAAATTTATTTATTAGAGAAGAAATATATGTCTATTATAGAAAACTTACAAAATGATACAATCAAAATCTTAGTCATTGATAAATACAGGACATCCTTCAATGCATATTCTCCCAGTATTTTTTCCTGTGAAAAATAGTTTCCACCAAAACGAAATCATGTTGAACAAAAGGCATTATTGGATGGTGGATTAGTTTCCTATTGTTGCTATAACAAATTATCACAATCTTAGTGGCTTAAAACAAAGACAACTTTGTAATTTTACAGTTCAGGAAGCCAGAAGTCCCAACGAGTTTTCCTGGGACCAAATTAAATTGTCAGCAGGGCATGCTGGAGACCACAGGAAAGAATGTTTCTTTGCTTTTTCCATCTTACAGGGGCTGCCTGGTTTTCTAAGGTCATGGCCCCTTTATCTGCTAAATGAGTAGATTTCAGCTCTTGTCACAAAAGGAAAAACACCAAAGGTAACCATGTGAGATGATACATATGGTAATTAGCTTTTCTATAGTAACCATTTTACTATTCACATGTAACCAATAACATCATGTGATATACCTTAAATACGCAAAATAAATTTTATTTTAAAGGCCACGAAATCTTGTCAAGTTTTTGGCACTGATTTTTTATAGTATTTCTTGATAATCATTTTATTTTCTGCAGAATAGTTATGTCTCCTTTTTCATCCCTGGTTTTGGTAATATGTGGCTTTGCTCTTTAATCCGTCATTTTAGCTAAGGGTTTATCAATTTGTTGATCTCTTCAAAGAATCAACTTTTGCTTTTATAGATTTTCTCCACTGTTTTTCACTGTTGTTTTATTGATTTTCAGTGTAATCATTATTGCCTTTCTTCTGCTTCTTTGGTTTTAACTTACTCTTGTAATTTCTTAGAGTAGAAGCTCAGGTTATTGATTACAAGTATTTCTTCTTTTCTAGATACATATTTAGTTTATAAATTTCCCCCTGGGCAATGCTGTAACTCAGTCCTCAAGTTTTGATATGTTGTATTTTCATTTCATCTCATTGCTAATATTTTCCAATTTTCTCCAAAAATTCCTCTTTGACCATGGTTTAAAAGTGTCTTTTTTAAATTCTCAAATATTTAAAAATTTTCCGTGTACTTTTCTGTAATTCATTTCTAGTTTATTTCCATCAGAGAGCACAGTTTGATTAATTTCAATTATTTTAAACATGCCAAGACTTGTTTTATGGTCCATCTTGCACTACCTTAGTGACTGTTACCTATGTGCTTGGAAAAAACATGTTTTCTGCTGTTGTTGGGTGGAGTATTCAATAAACATTAGATAAGTTGATTTATAGTGTTGTTCTGGAATTCTATAGCCTTACTGGTTTTCTGTGTACTTATAGCAATTCCTGGGAAAAATGATTGTTTATGTTTTCTTCCTTTTGCTTCTAACCTATCTATGTCTTGATATTTAAAGTGCAGGCATCATATAGTTCAGAATTATCTCTTTTTTAATTCAATTAGACAATGTTAATTAATTTGTTCAGGTCATTTACATTTAATGTATTTATGGATATGGTTGAATTTAGGTGTACAATTTTATTATTTGTTTTCTCTCGTCTCTGCCGCTTTCCCCCTGTTTCTCTTTTCCGCCTTTTAAAAATTATTTGAGTATTTTAATATTCCATTTAGTTTATTTACTAGCTTTAGTGTATACCTCTATATAAATTTGTATAGTGGTTGCTCTAAGTTTTACTACATACATCTAACCTTTCATGGTTAGAATTAAAGTTTATAATTTAATATTTCAAGTAAAACATAGAAGCCTTCCTAATATATAGATGCCTTTACCCTCCCACTTACATTTGTCAAATGTAGCATATCTACATACACTGAAAAGCAAATCAGAAAATGTAAATTTTGTTTTCAAGAGTAATGCAGACCTTAAAGAACTCAAGAGAAGAAAAACTCATTTTAATATTGACCTAGATATTTGTCCCTTTTACCGACTATTCCTTATTGTTTCTCTTCATTCTAAAGAACTTTATTTTGCACTCATTTTAGAGCAGGTTTCTTAATGATGAATTTTCTTAGCTTCACTTCATCAAAGATGTCTTATTTTGCCTTCATTTTTAAACGAAAGTTTCTCTGGGAATTCTGGATTAATAGGTTTTTGTTTGGTTTTCTGTCTTTTGTTACGTGTCACTGGCTTAATGATCTCAGAGATTTTTGTTCATTCAGATTGCATTTTCTCTTGCATGTAACATGTCATTTTCACTAGCTTCTTTCAAGATATTTTTGTCTTTGTTTTTATTTTTGTCCTAACATTTTGACTATGATATGTCTGGGCACGGATTCCTTTGCATTCATTCATTTTGGGATTTGCTGAACTTCCTGAATCTGTAAATGTTTGTCTTCCTCCATATTTGGGAAGTTTTAAGCCATTATTACCTTAGATATATTCTCCCAATCAACCTTTTTCCTATCATTCTGAAATTCCAATGATACATTAGAATTTTTTATATTATTCTATAGGTGTGAGAAACTGTTCATTAGTATCCTAATAAATTATTCTCCCTTTTCTTTGTATTGAATGATTTCTATTAATTTAGCTTCAAATTCACTGATTTTGTTTCTCATGCCCATTCAGGAATTGGGTCTGTCTGGTGGCTGTTTTACTTTTGATACTGTCTCTCACAGTTACGGAATTTCTATTGCCTTCTTTTTTTTTTTTTTTCCTTTTTTGACAGGGACTCTGTTGCCTAGGCTGGAGTCCAGTGGTACAGTCTCAGCTCACTGAAATCTCTGCTTCCCAAGCTGGAGTGATCCTCCCACCTCAACTTCCTGAGTAGCTGGGACTACAGATGCATGCCACCATGCCTGGCTAATTTTCGTATTTTTTGTACAGATGGGG
The DNA here is from genome assembly GCF_002776525.5 of Piliocolobus tephrosceles. Taxonomy (NCBI): domain Eukaryota; kingdom Metazoa; phylum Chordata; class Mammalia; order Primates; family Cercopithecidae; genus Piliocolobus; species Piliocolobus tephrosceles. The sequence goes on along the minus strand of NC_045449.1, from coordinate 63,260,956 downwards.
TTTCACCATGTTGCCCAGGCTGGTCTCAAACTCCCGGGCTCAAGCAATTCTCTCACCTCAGCCTCCCAAAGTGCTGGCATTACACTCATAGGCTACTACTTTATTTGCCTTGTAATCATTTCTATTTCTCAGATTAGAATTTCTTTCTGTTCATTTCAAGTGTGTTTACCAATACTTTGTCTGATGCTTCCAACATTTATTTAAGCTAGAAATTTAATCAATGAATTATCTTTTCTCTTGAGAATTAGTCACCTTTTCTTGCTTCTTTCTTTATGGACTAATTCTCTGTTATTTCCTGGACATTTTAAAAATTATGTTGCATAAGCTCTAGGTTTTGATAAAAATCGATTGGGTTATGTTCATTTGTAGTAGCCAGCAATAAATGCAGTTGGATTTATAATACATGTTCCATCTCACTTTTTGTGTTCAGTGATCTTAAACTCAGTTCTGCTGTCAAAGGCTGTGCTGTGCTTCTTTGGGTCTGTCCCGTAGACGCACTACTCAGGGATTAGCCTGAAACTTGGGCAATGGTTTAAATCTTCATTCATTTCTCAAGGACTTTGCTATGTTTGTTTGGGTTTAGCTCTCAAATGTGCTGCTCAAAGATAAGCCTTGGACCTTTGTGCGTCCAGACACAGAATTACGCATTGTCTTCTTCAGCCGTCTGCTCTCGGTGATGCCCCCACACCCCTATACACTCATAGACTGTTGGCTTTTGTTTTTTGTTTGTTTGTTTGTTTGTTTGTTTTCTGTTTGCTCTGGCTGGGAAGACAAGGCTTCTCTCTGAGTTTTAGCTGCTTGCACTGACAATTTCATGCTTCTCTGTCACTGAGGCCTGCCTTCAAAGCAAAACAAGAGAAAAAAAAGAAATAAACACAATAGACATCTGCTCACATTATTCAGACTACAGGGACAGCTTTTTCTACTCCTTTAAGGTAAATAAATAAGGTTGCTCTTGGAGTTTTCACCTCCAATTGCACCTCCATTGCATAGTTCAGGACTATAAGAGTGAAGAACAGGCCAGGCGTGGTGGCTCACACCTGTAATCCCAGCACTTTGGGAGGCTAAGGTGGGTGGATCACCTGAGGTCAGAAGTTTGAGACCAGCCTGACCAACATGATGAAACCTCGTCTCTACTAAAAATACAAAAATTAGCCAGGCATGGTGGCAGACACCTGTAATCCTAGCTCCTTGGAAGGCTGAGGCAGGAGAATCGCTTGAACCAGGGAGGCGGAGGTTGCAGTGAGCCAAGATTGTGCCATTGTACTCCAACCTGGGAGACAAGAGTGAGACTTCATCTCAAACAAACAAACAAAAAAAGTGAAGAACAACAACAGCAAAAACACAGTCCCTTAAGGTTCACTTCTCCAGTGTTTTACTGTATTCCACAACACTCTATTTTTCTTGACTGTTAAGTAACTTCAGATAGTTGATTTTTAGTTGTCATCAGTGGAGGAGACAGGCTTGCATTATTTCACTTGGGACAACACCAGAAGCCAGAGGAATCTATAAATAAAACTTAATATACATGGCCCCACATGAAATACCAGGTTATCATAGGTCTTAATTAATGTAGTTCTAAAGTGTAATGACCCTGGATCACAACTTTATTGAAAACTTTTAACAGCCCGGTTATTAAATATAAGTTTCAGAGGACAATATAAGAACATACTAGAAGATATGCCCCAAGATGATTTTGGTAATGCTCAAGCATCTTGAATCATTTTCCAAAGGTTTTAGGAAGAAGAAAAAAAAAAAAAAAACCTAAGACAGGTTGCGCCTTAATCCTCTCATACCTTAATTTCACAATTTATGTGTATTTTGAAGGAAATCAAATCCATCCACATCTAATCCTTTAAACTTTCATCAACCAAACATTGCTTTTTAGAACCACTTGATATTTTAGACCTTAGTAGAGGTTGTTTTTTTCTTCCTTATAAAAACAAGAAGTGGTCATCTGGCAAAACTAAATTTACTTGAAAATTGTAAGTTGGTCATGCTGAGTTCACAACTTCAAATGCATGGTTCATGGGCACATTCTTGACTTGGCAACACTAACCTATTTGCTTCCTTCAGTCCTAAAAATCACCTGGTATTAGGTGTGTTTACAGAAATTAGAAATCATTAATCTTTTTTTTTTTTTTTTTTGGAGTCTCGCTTTGTCCCCCAGGCTGGAGTGCAATGGTGCAATCTCAGCACACTGCAACCTCTGCCTCCCAGGTTCACGCGGTTCTCCTGCCTCAGTCTCCCGAGTAGCTGGGATTACAGGCGCCTGCCACCACACTCAGCTAATTTTTGTATTTTTAGTAGAGACAAAGTTTCACCATGTTGGTCAGGTCGGTCTCAAACTCCTGACCTCAGGTGATCCACCTGCCTCAGCTTCCCAAAGTACTGGGATTATAGGCGTGAGCCACCGTGCCCAGCCCATTAGTCTTAAAGGTAGTCATAAATATCATTTTTTATAAAGGAAAGGGATTGGGTGGGCACTGAGGAAAAAGCAAAGGAAATTTTCATTGACTATAAAAGCTGAAACAATCTGAGTAAAATAAATAACATAACACAGTTGACCTTTGAACAGCACAGGGATTAGGGATGCTGACCACCCATGCAGTTGGAAATCCAAGTGTAACATTTGACTCCCTAAAAACTTAACTACTAATTGCCTACTGTTGACTGGAAGCCATATTTTGTGTGTGTGTGTGTGTGTGTGTGTGTGTGTGTGTGTGTGTGTGTATAATATACTGTATTCTTACAATGAAACAAGTTAGAGGAAAGAAAATGTTATTAAGAAAATTGTAAGAAAGAGAAAATATATTTACTATTCATGAAGTGGAAGTGGCTCATTAAAAGTCTTCCTGTTGAGTAGACTGAGGAAGAGGAGGAAGAGGAATAAGAGGAAGGGTTGGTTCTGCTGTCTCAGGGCAGAGGCAAGAGGAAATCTACATACAAGGGTCCATGCAGTTTAAACCTGTGTTGTTCAAGGTCTACTGTATTGAATGATTCCCCACCATATAAAATAAATACCTGTGAGTGCATACTGACATAAATGTCATTGAATGAATGGATAAACAAATAAACACATAAATATAAGGAAAAAACAAAATTGTTTCCTGTTCTACACTCACAACACTTCTAACACCAAACGTATATGGGTTTTTTTCCACCACAAGCGATTTTTCAGGTCTCTGTGGACCCAAACCAGGTATCCTACAATTCGATTCAATTCTGACACTATTCACCTGCAGTTAGCTCAGAGCCCACAGGTTAAAAGCTAAGACTGCCCCTCACTTCAGACGCCAATCACAAGTGGTGAGTCCCCTGGTTACTCACTACTTCTATCTAATGGTAGCAGAGGCAGGTACCATGCTTGTACTGCCTGCAGAACTGTGAGCCAAATAAACCTCTTTTCTTTATAAATTACCCAGTCTCAGGTATTCTTTTATAGCAATGCAAAATAGACCAGCACATCTTGCTTTTCCTTGTCCCCAGTCACCTTTCCCCGTGTTTTGGACCACCTTGCACGTCTATGCCATAAATATCTCTAAAACCCTATCTTTGGGGAGGTAGATTTGAGATTTCTTCTCCCATCTCCTCATATGGCAGCCTTGTGCATAAAATCTTTTCTTTTTTCCAAAACCTGTCATCTCAATAATTGGCTCACTGCACACAGGCATAATAAACCTGGTCACTAACATACTCACCAATTTGGGAGCTCTCTGAAAATTGTCCTTGTGGGTTTCTGTGGAGGCTTTATTATATAGTCATGATTGAATAAATCACTGGCCACTGGTAGTCAACTCAACCTTCAGCCTCTCACCCCTATCAGGAAGTCAGAATATAGGGTTGAAAATTTCAGTCCTCCTTGGCCGGTTGTAGTAGCTCATGCCTATAATCCCAGCAATTTAGGAGGCCAAGGTGGGTGCATCACCTGAGGTCAGAAATTCAAGACCAGCCTGGCCAAGATGGCAAAACACCATCTCTCCTAAATATATAGAAATTAGCTGGGTGTGGTGGTGCATTCCTATAATCCCAGCTACTCAGGAGACTGAGGCAGGAGGATTGCTTAAACCCAGGAAGCAGAGGCTGCAGTGAGCCGAGATCACACCACTGCACTCCAGCTTGGGCCACAGAGTGAGACTGTGTCTAAAAGAGGAAGGGAAGGTAAGGGGAAGGGGAAGGGGAAGGGGAAGGGAAATCTCAGTCCTCTGATCACAGGCTTGGCTTCCCTGCAACTAGACCCCATCTTAAGGCTTCTCAGGAGCCACCAGTCATCAGCCATCTCATTAGTATGAAAAAACACACATCATTTAGGAGATTTTAAGAGTTTTAGATGCTGTCTGCCAGAAAATGGGGATGAAGAACAAATATGTATTTCTTATTATAAATCATAATATCACACTAAATAAGGAATAAGAGATAATTTTTCCCTCAAAGAGATAGACTATAACTCCCCACCCCATAAGTGTAAGCTACACATACTGACTTCTTTCCAAACAGTACAAAATGGAAAGCTGGCTGTGCTGGGCAGAGGAGGAGAGCATAACTTTATAATGGAGAAACCTAATAAACCTCATCCCAGCCAAGTGATCAAGGTTAGCAGCAACAGTGATGTCATGTTAATACCACATAACTTTGATATGATTTTATAAGAATAGCCCTTTGCCTCCGTATTCTTCCTCCTCAAACTCTGTAACCTCTGTATAACTGAAAAAAAATCATAAACATTGCAATATGGAGGCACCCTACAAACTGACTACTCCTCCTCAAAACTGTTAAGGCTGGACAGATGCAATGGGTCACACCTGTGATCCCAGCACTTTGGGAGGCCGAGGCAAGTGGATCACTGGAGGCCAGGAGTTCGAGCCCAGCCTGGCCAACATGGTGAAACTCTGTCTCTACTAAAAAATACAAAAATTAGCCAGGCATGGTGGCACACACCTGTAATCCCAGGTACTCAGGAGGCTGAGGCAGGAGAATTGCTTGAATCTGATAGGCAGAAGTTGCAGTGAGCCAAGATCGCACTGCTGCACTCCAGCCTGAGTGACGGAGCAAGAACAAGACTCTGACTCAAAAATAAATAAATAAATAAATAATAAAAATAAATAAATAAAACTGTTAAGGCTACTAAAAAAAATAAGAAAAATCTGAGAACTGTCACAACTATGAGAGGCACTAGGAGACAAGACTAAGTATAATGTGGTATCCTAGATAGAATGCCAAAAAGATCACTAGGATAAAATGAGGGAAATCTGAATAGCATATGGACTTTAGTTAATATATCAACATATTGGTTCATCAGTTATGACAAATGTCCCATACTAAATGTATGATATTAATGATATTAATTATAGGGGAAACCGAGCACATGGTATATGGGAACCATCTGGACTACTTTCACAATTTTTTCTGTAAATTTAAATCTATTCCAAAATTTAAAAGTATACTTAAAAAATCCATCCTGAGTTATCTTCTCCAACTGCCCACTAACAATCTTAAGTAAGGAATGTCTCCACTTATTTTAAATTTGTAAAAAGTAAATTGAAACCATTTCCAAAATGCCCCTTTTGACCATGCTCAAAATTGGCATGTGGCAAATTTACTGACAATGATAAAAAGTGTGTGTTTTATTTACTCTGTATTTCTCCCTGCAAGGAGATAGTCAAACTTTCACGCTCTCTTGTCTGACAGTGTTTCTGTTGCATGGCAGAAGTCTGAAGTTGTCTGAAGATGACTTCATTTTTTGGCTTGTGTCTTCAAAACTCTTTTTTTAGTAGATCATAGTAAGTGTATTTCATATGGGGTGAAAGAAGTGAGAGAAGTATTGAAGAAAATGAAATATTAGGAATAGAGAGAAAGCGGAAAAAGTATAGTTCCCCAAACTCAGATACGTTACAGAGATCCTTGAGTTCTATGACTAGTAGGGATCCCAAACCTGTTTCCTCTCAGCTTCCTAGAAAATGACCAGACCTCAGTAGACAAAATGGACCAACCTATGAAGGCTTCACCCAGAAAACTAGCAATCCTGATCTCGGCAAAGATGCCAATGCCTAGACAGAGAAGCAGCAGAGCCCCTCTACAAGGGCCCATACCAGGGTTAGCCCTTGAATGTTTTCTACACGGCCTAAGATGCCAGGAACTTTCTTTCAACTCCCTAGGAACCCCAGTGTTGATTGAGAGTCAATTCCCTGCTAAGTCAGCAAGTTAGAAACTGAGAGTCGGCCGGGCGCGGTGGCTCAAGCCTGTAATCCCAGCACTTTGGGAGGCCGAGACGGGCGGATCACGAGGTCAGGAGATCGAGACCATCCTGACTAACATGGTGAAACCCCGTCTCTACTAAAAAATACAAAAAACTAGCCGGGCAAGGTGGTGGGCGCCTGTAGTCCCAGCTACTCGGGAGGCTGAGGCAGGAGAATGGCATAAACCCGAGAGGCAGAGCTTGCAGTGAGCCGAGATCCGGCCACTGCACTCCAGCCTGGGCGACAGAGCGAGACTCTGTCTCAAAAAAAAAAAAAAAGAAAAGAAACTGAGAGTCAAATGTAATTAAATTTTTGTAAAAAGAATCTAATCTTTCCTCTGAATTTATACAGTAAGTTTCACACCTGCTTCAGAAACAAAGTGTAGAGCTATCACTGAAAGAGCATCAAACACTGCACTTTGAGTTGAAGAATAAAATGTTGTGTACAAAAATCATACTAAATAGAAGGGAGACAAAGGATTCATGAAAGATGCTCTCAGCAAATATTTTATAATACATATAATATCATTTATAGAATCCCTAATTGGACACGTCTCTATATAAGTTAAAAATCATCTACCAAAAAAAAGCCTATAGTTCACATCATTCTTAGTTATTAATGGATTATATGATAAAAAATATGATAGAACTTTGCATACATAATTGCAGTTATCCATACTTTATGGAGGGAATCAGATAGAATTAGCCCCACTTTGAGATGTGAGAAATGAGTCTCCATGCAGAAAAATAACTCACCTCAGATTGTGCGCCAATAACTGCTGTGGCCACAGAGATAGAAGGTAACTCTAAACCTGTCCTCTCTTGAATTCTAAAGTTCACCTCCCTCTTTGGCCTCTGCTAGGTCTGCTATTTTTATCATGGTACTATTTTCATGCAAGATTTGCCAACCTGGGAAAGAGTAGCTTTGTTTTTATAGGCTGTGTCTTCTTTGGGTAAAGAAAGATTTGGGTCAAAAAAAGTTCCATTTCATTTTGTAATCAGAAACATTTCATGGAAAATTAAAATTGCTACACAAGCTGTACTGCACACACCATGAAGCATTCACTCGTAAGAGATCATTGAGGCATCCCAGGACACTTTGCCCATCTTCAGATCACACTCCTTTCCTTCGATGTAGAACATTTGGTTTGGACTTCAGAACCCATGAAAACTGAGCTGACACTTCAAAAGTTGGATAGTTCGGGTCAGGCAAAATAGTGTGGAAACTTGTACATGCCATAAGCACCTCATCTATCCAAGCCAGAGGAAGACAACCACTGAATGTCTGCATTCAGCTCTAAACCAGCTTCCCTAGGACCCACAAAAACACCAGCATGTCCCTCCATTGTAATGCAGGCTCCACCAAATAAACAAGCACCCTATAGATTTAAAAATTTTTGAGATAATAGATCACATTTTAAATGATAACATAAATGAAGCTTCTTCAAGATTAGGACCTTACATAAGTGGCATTAGAGTTACTGCAGCTGTTCAGTGGAAGTGTCTCTTTCTACTTCTTCCTGCGGATTTTTTTTTCCTTCTCTGCCAAAAAAGCATTTACTACATTTTTTTTTCATTATTTTCTTCGTGTCAAGTGGAACTTTTTCTTCCAAGTTTCACTGCTCAGGTCCATATGTCTCCTTTTTCTTCTTTTTGTATTTTTTTTAAGATACCACATAACAAAAATGTTTCTCTTATATTAATTTTGTTACTCAGGCAAAGTAAACCATCACTCCTTGGTATGTCACATAAAAGCCAGAAGAGTAGTGACTCACTCATGCAGAGATTTTATTTAAAACATTTGCTCTGTGGTCAGAGTAGATTAAAGACAGATCAGGCTGCCCTCAGAGCAGTGCAGGGATAGTGAGAGTGAGAGCTGTTGCCACTTGGTAGATAAACCACACACCATTCACATGACAGTCACTTTCCTTGGTCCCCTCCTTCAAGACTGGAACACCTGCATTCGGCAGACTTGGGCTGACTGACCTTGTAACTCTGAAGGATTCTTGGAAGGATTTGACATTTAAATTTTGCGATAATAAATGAAACGACTGCTGAAAGAAGATCTGAATGTCCTTTAGGGACTCCTGGTACATGAAGAAATGAAAAAGAGAAACTGGTGGGGAAGAAAAGGGAGAATAAAAAGGAAAAATGAGGGAAAGGAAATAAACCAACAAGAGAGTACTATGACAAGTTTCCATTGTTCTTTTTCTATGCCAGAGAGAGTGGAATTTTAAATGATTGCAAATTGAGCGGCTCATGGGTAATCGATTTGGTCTCCACCAGTAGAGGTCAGAAACCCATGACATGTAAATAATATTTATACAGTTGAAACAAGGAACAGATGAAGTCCATGGAAAAGAATGAACCTCTGCTTTTTGATTTTTATAGAAAAGCACAAATTTCAACATCTGAGACCGACACAGTAAGAAAACTGCACATGTTAAAAGCTAATGTGTGAATGAATATCCGTAACTGTCAGTATATATTCATCTATGTGCTATTTATCTCAGGTCTACCAACTAAAATTAGTTAATAGTCGACCAAATTCATTGGTCAATTCATAAAAATCAGCTGATTGACTGATTTTGTGTGTGTGAGCACATCCATTTCCAAATATACTTGTCCTAGAGCAACTTTTCTTCTCCCCTTTCATTCTTCCTCCCTTTTTTCTTTTTTTAAAATATGTAAAAAAAAATCACTAATTCTTTCACACTTAAAACAGCCTGTGACCTGCTGAAGATAGAAACTGTCAAGAAGATCATAGGATCTGCGGATTAGAAGAAACTCCAGTGGTCATCTAGCTGTACCTCTGATGAGGGCAGGAATCCTTTCTATAACATCTAGTAGTACATGGTCACCAAAGAAAGCCTGCTCATATATTTTCATTGATAAGGGACCTGCTATTTTGTGGGGCATTTAGTTCCATTGTTTATGCATCTATGTGTTAAATCCATATTTTTAGGTGTGAGTAATAAATTAATAAACAAGAAAATCATAAGATAGTGATAAGTATAATTCAAAGCCTTAAAACAGAATAATGTGAGAGTGAGTAGATAGCTACTAAAGACTGGGTGTTCGACAATGGTCTATTGCAGGATATGACATTGGGGCTCAGAAATAAGTGTTTTCCAAGCAGAAGGAATAGGTAAGATGAAGAGTCTAAGGTGGGAATCAGTTTGGCATGGAAAAACAAATAAGCAGGCTGGAGACTGATGGGCTAGGTTCAGGACGCTGAAAGACAAGCCTGGAATGGGTGCAGAGATCATCTGATGTTGGGCTTTGTGGGCTGTGACGAGGATTGCGTGTTCTATTCTAAGCACAATCAGATCTATTAGGCAGTTTTAAACAACATATTTAAAAATATTGCTCATGTAGAGAGAATAGGATCCAAAGCAGCAGAAATAGAAGCAAGGAAACCAATTATAAGGCTATTATGATAGATCAGAGAAAAGATTTTGATAGTTTGGATTGTGGTGGTGATGCAAGAAATGGAGAGAAGTGGAAGAGTTTGGATTATACTTTCAGGAAGTCAGATTGGCACAACTGGCTAGACTGACTTTGCAGCATGGGGTGGAGAAGAGCAAAAAAGAATCATATGCACTGTCAAGATACCTGGCTTGAACACCTGAGCAGGTGATGGTACAAGTTACTGACATGTAGAAAACAAGGTGATGACTAGGTTTCCAGGCAATGAAAGTAACCCAAGAATTCTGCTTTAACCTCACTATGTTTGAGATGTCTGCCATGTAGGGAGTTAGCCAAACAATTCAGATGTTCTAGACAGAGGCCAGATATTTTTAGGCATCTGCATTTTGTAAGATAATTAAATTATGAGTGGGTTAGTCCTAACGTTGAACTGAAATTTTCTCTTTGTCATTACTACCCACTAGTCCTAGTTTTGTCTTCAGAGGAGAGACCATTTCTCACATGATGATATGGTTTGGCTGTGTCCCCAGCCAAATCTCATCTTAAATTGTAGCTCCCATAATCCTCATGTGTCAGAGAGGAGGAACCCAGTGGGAGGTAACTGAATCATGGGAGCGGGTTTTTCCCATGCTGTTCTTATGATAGTGAGTAAGTCTCACAAGATCTAATGGCTATACAAGGGGCAGTTCCCCTGCACATGCTGTCTTGCCTGCTGCCATGTAAGACATGCCTTTGCTCTTCCCTCACCTTCTGCCATGATTATGAGGCCTACCTAGCCATGTGCAACTGTGAATCCATTAAACCTCTTTTTCCTTAAAAACTACCCAGTCTTGGAAATTTCTTCATAGCAGTCTGAAAATGGACTAATACATATGACAGCTCTCCAAATATTTGAAACAAATGAAGGTTAATATTTACTGTACACCTGGTATATGCCAATTATTTTGCTTATAGTCTCTTATTTGGACTTTCTAGGGTATATGAGGGCATGAATTATTTCCCCATATTAAAGAAAACGGTACTGAAGTACAGAGAGGGTATGTTGTCTAAGGTCACAAAGCTACAAAGTAGACAAGCTGAAGTTCGATGCAGATCAGTCTGATTCCCAAGACGAATTAACACTAGTGCTCTCAAGTGTTTCTCAGATAGCAGGGCTTCCAGAATGTTTCACCATTCTCAAAGTCTTCTGGTAGCTTCCTACTTCAGCAACATCTCGCTTTAAATTTTGGTCCTTCCAGTGAACACATTTGATCTGACCAAGGAGAAATACACCCATCTTCTGGACAGATGCCTTCATAGAATGATGCTGGACATTGCATTAGAGTAACCACATCACACTGCTGGCTCATATAAAATTTGTGGTCAACTGCTGTCTAGCCAGGGCACCCACATCCTATACTTGTGCTATAATTTTTTTTGCCTACATTAAAAATGTCAGGATATTTGAAACCTGAGTCTTTTAACTAGCAAATTAGTTGTTCCCTCCACTTTTCTTCCAAGGCAGGTCTGATAAGTGAGCCTTTTGTCTTTGTCTCATTTGTAGATTAAAATGACATTTACATTATAGAATCAAAATTTTCAATATAATAAAAAATAAAGGTTAAGATTTATTGTGTGCCTACTGTGTTTCCAATATTATTTTAAGTCTCAGTTTTCTCATCTTTAAGATGGAAATCATAATAGTACCAAACAGCAAATGATAAATTGCCTGTGAAATTCCTAACTATAAGGTCATACTTATCTATCACTCAAAACTTTGGAAGACCATCTTATTTTAAGACAATGTCCAGCCTTTGATATTAAGCCACTCTCTGATGTAACTAAGGAATATTGTATTGGGAAAGTATACGGAAACTAAAAATTAGTCCGCCAAAAGCAGTTTGCAATGGAAAACAAGAGTAAATGATCTTATTATGTCACTGAGAGTTGCAACCACCGCTTAATTGCCCACCGATAGTCTGGTAAGCAAGGCATTGTTGATATGTTTCCCATTCTACCCCAAAAAGGAAAAGGGCCTCCAGGAAGAAGAACCTAGGGAAGGACAGTAATGGAAGGAATGTGCTGAAACTCCCTCCTCTGCCCAAATCCAATACAATTATTTATTTGTGCCCTGCGCATAATCTGTGCTTCCCTTAGTTCAGATTCTCAGAAGTAGATCATGAGACAAGGGCTCAAGTGTAAGTTGTTTGTTTGGAGGAGATGCTAGGAAACACCAGAGAAACGGGAAAGTGAGCCAGGAAAGGAAAATAAATAAAAGGTGCATTATTAGGTTAGTTACTACTGAGAGTAAACGGTATATAATCCTGCTGGGAAACTCTGGGAGCCAGTGTAGAATTTGTGTCTCAGTGTTATCCCATCCTAGTTAGTTAATTATACACTAATTCCCATCAGTCATTGATGGAGACTGTCAGGGTAGGGGGTTAATTCTCAAGCACTTCCAGAATGCCCTGTGCACCAGAGAAAGCTGTCAAAGAATTGGAACCATGATCAGGCCTGAGAGAATGTAGACTGGAAATAACAGAATATGCTACAGCCAGTGAAGGTTTCTCAAGACCTCCAAACTCTCCAATAAGCTAGATGATCAGATGTATATTTTTCTGGCAGGATGCATGGCCAGCGAGAGCAGATAAAACAACAGAAGGGTGGCCGAGCACCATGGCTCAGGCCTGTAATCCCAGCACTTTGGGAGCCAAAAGCAGGCAGATCATGAGGTCAAGAGTTCGTGACCAGCCTGGCCAACGTGGTGAAACCCCGTCTCTACTAAAGATAGAAGAAAACTAGCCAGGCGTGGTGGCGTGCACATGTAATCCCAGCTACTCGGGAGACTGAGGCAGGAGAATCATTTGAACCTGGGAGCCAGAGGTTGCAGTGAGCCAAGATCAAGCCATTGCACTCCAGCCTGGGTGACAGGGTGAGACTCCATCCCAAAAAAATAAAAAAATAATAGAAGAGTGTACTCTGGACAACTCAACAACAGCAACCACAAAAATTTGTAAATGGGCAAAAGGACTTAAACAGACATTTCTCCAAAGAAGATACACAAATGATCATTCACTGGGCTTATTGCACATGAAAAGATGCTTAACATTATTAGGGAAATGCAAATCAAAACCACGGTGCAGTATCACTTCACGCTCATAAGGATGGCTCTTATGAAAAAACAACAAAACAACAACAACAAAAACTTAAAATAACCAGTGTTGGTGAGGATGTGGGGAAATTAGAACCCTTGCAAACCGGTAATATAAATGTAAAAATGCAACCACTATGGTAAACAGGAAGTTCCTCAAAAAGTTAAACATAGAATTATTATACTATCCAGCAATTTCACTCCTAAGGATATAACCAAAAGAACTGAAATTGAGGACTCAGACATATACGTGTGCACTAATGTTCCGAGCAGCATTATTCACAATATTCACGTTATTTACATTATTGTTCATATTTTCCCACCAAAAGGTCGAAACAACCTGACTGTCAATAGATTAATAGATAAACAAAATGTGGTACATACTTACAATGGAATATTATTCAGCTACAAAAAGCAATAAAATTATGATACATGTTACAACATGGACGACCCTTTAAAACATTACAGTAGATAAAATAAGCCAGAAAGATACCAAAGGACAACTATTGTATAATTGCATCTAAATAAAATACCTAGAATATGCAAATTTACAAAGACAAAAAGTAGATTAGAAGTTACCAGGGTTTGGAGAAGGGGCATTAGTGTTTAATGGGTACAGAGTTTCTATTTGGGATGATGAAAAAGTCTTGGAAATAGATAGCAGTGATGATTACTCAATACTGAAACTGTACTTAATACCACTGAATTATACACTTAAAAATGGTACATTTTGGCCGGGCGCGGTGGCTCAAGCCTGTAATCCCAGCACTTTGGGAGGCCGAGACGGGTGGATCACGAGGTCAGGAGATCGAGACCATCCTGTCTAACACGGTGAAACCCCGTCTCTACTAAAAAATACAAAAAATTAGCTGGGCGAGATGGCGGGCGCCTGTAGTCCCAGCTACTCGGGAGGCTGAGGCAGGAGAATGGCGTAAACCCGGGAGGCGGAGCTTGCAGTGAGCCGAGATCGCGCCACTGCACTCCAGCCTGGGCGACAGAGGGAGACTCCGTCTCAACAAAAAAAAAAAAAAAAAAAAAAAAAAAAAAGGTACATTTTGTTATATATATTTTATCACAATAAGAAAGGTCAAAACAAGTTGATTTTCTTTTCAATTACAATTTGAAGAATAATTTTCAAACATGGGCACATAGTGTGAACCCATTTTTCAAAATGAAAATAAAAGGGGAACGTTGGAACCAATAAATGCAATGCATTACAACTGGGATCTATATCCCTCATTGTAGATCATGCTATCTGAGCGCCAGAAGCTTCAGTGAATAAAAACATGAGTTTGCAAAGGATAACATTTCAAATGTGTGAACACATACATTTTAAAAGCCCTACAACTCTTATAACTATAACCAAATTTCTCTTTTTATTGCTATAAACTTGGTCATAATATTAATATTACCATTTTCTTCCAAAGTTCTATAACATCTACATCACCAGGTCTTTCTTGGTCAAAACCAACATGTCATCAAGTCCAGAGTAATTCTGACCTTTATTTCTTGCTAAACTATTTTTTATATAAATCTATTTTCAAAAGTTGTATAAACCAATAATTTACTAAATGTTCAACTTTCTATTTTGCCTGCTCCCTCCCTCTTATTCCTTCATAAAATTCTCTTACCCTCTGCATAAAATGTATCTTTTTTTTTTTGAGTTGAACACATTTTGCCATGAACATGAGGCTTTGTGCATAGTTTGTCTCCCACTTCCTCTTCCCAGTGGCACAGTCTTTCAACTGCCAACTCCCCCCCTGACTTGAACCTTGGTGCTCCCTACAGAGTGGCAGCATGACTTAGAAGGGAAAATACAATGGGTGGGTACAATCAGACCAGGGTTCAAATCCCAACGCTACCATCTACCATATGATCTTGAGTAAGAAACATGGCCTTTCTGAGTTTCAATCATATCTTACATAAAATGAGTCTAATACTACCTCTTAAAGGGCTGATGTGCAGCATATATTACGCTAAAAAGCATTTGAGGCTGAATGCCATGGCTTATACCTATAATACCAACACTTTGGGAGGCCAAGGTAGTAGGATTCCTTAAGGCCAAGAATTTAAGACTAGCCTGGGCAACAAAGCAAGATGCCATCTCTACAAAAAAAATTAAAAATTAACCCAGCATGGTAGCCCATGCCTGTAGTGCTAGCTACTCAGGAGGCTGAGGCAGTAGAATCACTGGAGCCCAGGAGTTTGAGGCTGCAGTGAGCTGTGACTATGCCACTGCATTCCAGTCTGGGTGATAAAGCAAGACCTTATTTCAAACAGCAACAACAACAACAACAAAACCTGGTTCGTTACATGCCATACTCAGTGCTTAATAAATTATTTCCTTTTTTGCATGACTTCCTTCCCAAATCGTAATTGCATTCTATTATCCTATAGTGGACAATGATCTTGGACCCACAGTATTCATTTTCCTCTTCTTTAATTGTAATAGTACATTTATCTGGACTTGGGCCATTCATAGTAGAGATTCCATGATCCTTGCAGCCAGTTATAGTCATGTCACTAAAAGGAAAAAGCAGAAGGCACTCTCTGATATGAACCAGTTTTGTTAGACGAGTAAGTTCTAGAGATCTGCTGTACAGCATAGTGTCCATAGTTAACTATATAATATTATGTTCTTCAAATTTGTTAAGAGAGTAGATTTCATCTTAAGTGTCTTTACCACAAAAATGAGGGGGAATCACAAGGAAACTCTATTACCTTGTGTGTTCGTCTGTTTTCATACCGCTATACAGAATACTTCCTGAGACTGGGTAATTGTAAAGCAAAGAGGTTTAATCAACAGTTCTGCAGGTTTAACAGAAGGCATGGCTAGGAGGCCTCAGGAAACTTGCAATCATGGCGGAAAGCGAAGGGGAAGCAAGTACATCTTACATGGCGGCAGGAGAGAGAGAGCATGTGTGAAGGAGAAACTTTTTTTTTTCTTTTTTCTTTTTTAATTATACTTTAAGTTCTAGGGTACATGTGCATAACATGCAGGTTTGTTACATATGTATACTTGTGCCATGTTGGTGTGCTGCACCCATCAACTCGTCAGCACCCATCAATTCATCATTTATATCAGGTATAACTCCCAGTGCAATCCCTCCCCCCTCCCCCCTCCCCATGATAGGCCTCAGTGTGTGATGTTCCCCTTCCCGAGTCCAAGTGATCTCATTGTTCAGTTCCCACCTATGAGTGAGAACATGCGGTGTTTGGCTTTCTGTTCTTGTGATTGTTTGCTAAGAATGATGGTTTCCAGCTGCATCCATGTCCCTACAAAGGACGCAAACTCATCCTTTTTTATGGCTGCATAGTATTCCATGGTGTATATGTGCCACATTTTCTTAATCCAGTCTGTCACAGATGGACATCTGGGTTGATTCCAAGTCTTTGCTATTGTGAATAGTGCCGCAATAAACATACGTGTGCATGTGTCTTTATAGCAGCATGATTTATAATCCTTTGGGTATATACCCAGTAGTGGCACTTATAAAACTATCAGATCTCATGAGAACTCACTCACTATCATGAGAACAGTGTGGGGGAAATTGCCCCCAAGATCCAATCATCTCCCACCAGGTCCTTCCCTCAACATGTGGGGATTATGGGGATTACAATGAGATGAGATTTGGGTGGGGACACAGAGTCAGATTATGTCACTTTGATTGTGGTGATGCTATGTGGTCTAACTCAGTAAATTGTACACATTAAATATGTGAAGTTCTTTGTTTATCAATTAAATTCAAACTCAATAAAGCTCAATAAGCACCTTAATAAAGCAGTTTGTTATTAAAGAAAAAAAAACGTAGGAAGCTTCCCTAACAATGGTTGATATGAACCCCTTGCTGTCTTCTTTTCCAGTCTGCTGACTGGCACACAGACACTGATATTCTGGAACATGAAGACAAAGGCTTGGGACGAGGGAGGAGAGATCTAGAAGGAACCTACATCTGAATATTCCATGGAGCAAAGCAGCCATATCGTCCTAACCCACTCACCCCCAAGCATTATTTATATGGGAGAAATAAGTTCTTTTCTTCTTAAAGCCACATTATTTGGAATTATCTTTCATTTACAGAAAAATTTTATACTAACTCACAATCTTCCTAGGAATCCTACATTTTCTCTTTTGGGGTAATGGAAGAGTCCTCCTCAGAGTTCGTTCCTATTTCCCATGACAGGAATTGTACAGGTGAGCCAACTGAGGCCAATCTTGCAGGCTGTGATGAATACTAAATGGTTGGGGACTTTTGCTCTGACACATGTCATCATCGAAGTGCATGAGTATTTTATGAGATGATCAATGCTAAATGGCGGACATATTTTGCCACAGCATTAACTAGACTAAAATCATCTTTATAAGATACATTGAAAAGGATTACCTAAGAATCTGAAGGAAAGTTATTTTTATGATCATACTTGTTACGTCGTAGTAATGTAATATGCTGCTAAAATCAATTGCAAACTGTTATTTCTTTTTTTTCTTTTCTTTTTTTTTTTTTTTTTTTTTGAGACAGAGTCTCACTCTGTCGCCCAGGCTGGAGTGCAGTGGCCGGATCTCAGCTCACTGCAAGCTCCGCCTCCCGGGTTCACGCCATTCTCCTGCCTCAGCCTCCCGAGTAGCTGGGACTACAGGCGCCTGCCACCTCGCCCAGCTAGCTTTTTGTATTTTTTAGTAGAGACGGGGTTTCACGGTGTTAGCCAGGATGGTCTGGAGCTCCTGACCTCGTGATCCGCCCGTCTCGGCCTCTCAAAGTGCTGGGATTACAGGCTTGAGCCACCACGCCCAGCCTCAAACTGTTATTTCTATGAGAATCTGTCACACTAATTCTCACTAGCTATACACAAAGACAGAATTGAGTACTATTGATGCAATGAAGCTCTGGGGTAAAAGGAGTCAGGCTCCAATCTGTGTTGTGCAATGCTGTAGCAGTGTGCTCTGAGGGAGTTTTCTTCGTTGTGTCTCAAATTCTTCACCTATTTTATGGATTTACAATCATTACTAACAAGATTAATATGATTATTAAATGCAACAATAATGTATCGTATTTAACATAGTACCTAGAAAAAGCACTAAATACATGTTAGTTGTCATGTTCTATATATTATATATATATAGTTTGTTTGTTTGTTTGTTTGTTTGTTTTTTTGAGACAGAGTCTCACTCTATTGCCAGGCTGGAGTGCCGTGGCGCAATCTCGGCTCACTGCAACCTCCAACACCCCGGTTCAAGTGATTCTCCTGCCTCAACCTCCTAAGTAGTTGGGATTACAGGCATGCGCCACCATACCCAGCTAATTTTTGTAGTTTTAGTAAAGACTGGGTTTCACCTTGTTAGCCAGGATGTTCTCAATCTCCTGACCTCGTGATCTACCCGCCTCGGCCTCCTAAAGTTCTGGGATTACAGGCATGAGCCACCGCGCCTGGCCTAATTTTTTTAATACTTGTTTCTGTAAAATTTCTCTGTTCAAAGAAAAAAAAATCCACAAAACCTAGCATATTGTGGCACTAAAAATTGTAAAATAAAGTATATTAAATACAATCTGGCAAATGGGTTATTTGAATATATTTCACCTTGAAGGTGACTCCTGCTAAACATGTGCCAAGACCAATGAATGCTAAGTTTGGTGAGCAAAAATTTTAGGAGAAACGGGATTTACACAGTCTCACAGTGCCTCCTTCAAAGGCATTTATTAACACCAAAAAGGTGAGATGGTAACTTTACAACTGGTATACCCAGCAGATATTACCTTAACCAAGTGATCAAGGTCAATATCACCAGCAACAAGACAAGTCAGCATCATGAACCTCTTATTAATTCATGCTTAGAACGCAGTATCATTTGTGTAATATTTTGCCAAAAGTGAATAACTTCAGTCCAAACGGGAGAAAACATCAGACAAACCCAAATTGAAAGAGACTCTACAAAATTTGTTCAAAATTGAAAGTCTTTAAAAATTTGGCAAGGAAACCTGAACGAGCAACAAATATAAGTAAACCTATATTTGATAGCCAGCCTATATTTGAAAACTGTCAGAGAATAGATATCCACTTTATCTAATGTTTTCACACCTTAAAAAAGAGAAATTTATTTTGGAAATGTAGTAGATCTATCAGTGTTGATTTTAAAAGATTTTGAGTGGAAAAACACAAATTATTTTAATTACATATAAGACTATGGGCTGAGCACAGCAGCTCACGCCTGTAATCCCAGCACTTTGGGAGGCCAAGGAGGGGAGGATCACAAGGTCAAGAGATGGAGACCATTCTGGTCAACATGGTGAAACCCCATTTCTACCAAAAATACAAAAATCAGCTGGGTGGCGCATGCCTGTAGTCCCAGCTACTCCGGAGGCTGAGGCAAGAGAATCACTTGAACCCAGGAGACAGAGGTTGCAGCGAGCCGAGATTGCCCCACTGCACTCCAGCCTGGTGACAGAGAGTGACTCCGTCTCAACAAAAAAAGAAAAAAGAAAAAGAAAGGAAAAAGAAAAAGACTAGACACATTATAATCTCATTTATGTAAAAAATGATTTACATCTGCCTGTGCATTTTTTACCTTTGTATATAAAATGTCTGAAAAGATAAAAAATACAATTTGTGATTAGTTCTTTGGGTAAAAATTGGAGGTTGAGAGATGAAGGGGGAAAGTTCCTTTTCACCCTGCATTTCTATGTACTATTTCAATTTTTTAGCATAGAGATGTATTATCTTTGTAACAAAAATAATATATTTATTAAAAATGAATGTAAATCAAACCTGGATCCATTTCTCATTTTTGTCACATGTCTGCTAAGTCACTTAACCTTTTTGGACCTCATTTTTCTCTTCTGTAAAATGGAATTATTATTTTATATTAGTGATTTAACTGGAAATCTCTGCAAGCTTGTCCAACTTGCCTTATTTTGTTGTTATCGTTGCTATCGTTGTTCTGTTTTGTTTCGTTTTGGGCTTTTAGCAGCCTGAAGCCATGGTTTTTAGTTCCTGTCTCTGGTGATAAGTGGAAAAGAGGGATGAGGAAGGGGTTTTACTGGCCCAATCAGAAACAGAAACTAAGAACCTATGAATGTATTCTTTCCTTTGAACAGCTCTGCTAGGGTGTTGTGCAAATACAGATTCCTGGGCCCTACCTCAAGTCCTATTAAATCAGACTCCTCAGGCATAAGACCCAGAAGTGAAATCTGTAAAAGCTCCCCAGCTGATTTTGTTGGCCAATGATGGTTCTATTTCTAGAATACTTCCCAAGCTTTGTTCCTTTCCTGCATTAAGTCATTCAACAATATCTCCTGAGAGCTTGCTATCCATGTGATCATGTATACAGAGTTAGAAGGAACTATACAGACCTGTCATAGTTTTCATTCTAGCATGGAAAATGAATAAAGCAGAAATGACTTGAATGCACCAGAGCATGTACCATGTGCCACAAGATAAACTCATTTCAAATTAGTTCTCCTCAAAGTTTCTTCTTCCTTATTCCAGCAGGGCAGCTTGGCCCATTTCAATCTCTCTTACCAGCAGAGAATTCCTGACAGATTCTTATGTTTGTAAAGCCTGGAATATATGATGGGCTTTGTTAGAGACTCTCAACCTGATGGGCACAGAGACAGAATGGGCTAGTGATAAGACAGAAGGGAAATTCACCCAAATGGAGATGAGATCACTTAGCCCACTTGACAGTCCACTAGTGATTAGGCTTGGGCACTGCTTGTTAGACAGCAAGACCTCAGAGGGTGTGACTTAGAGTGTCTTAGGAATGTTAGGCCCAAGGTGGAGAGTCTACTAGCCTTGGCAAAGATGCCTGTGTCCCCATGTGGCACAGAAATAGCAGAGGACACGCTCTGAAGGAACATAGAGGCTGGGATAAAAGGTATCTTGGGGGTAACCAGTATTGACTGATTAGGAGAAGGAACAATCTACTTCCTTTCTCCATGTTCACTGGATGCTGTGCTGACCTTGGCATCTTTATGCAATGCTAATGAATGTGGGCGAGAAGAGGGAAGAAGAGAATAGGAAAGACAGGAAGGATTTCAATAATTGTTGAGATATTATTTTTCTTTTTTTATGATGAAACCCCGTCTCTACTAAAAATACAAAAATTAGCTGGGCGTGGTGGTGGGCACCTGTAATCTCAGCTACTCAAGAGGCTGAGGCAGAAGAATCACCTGAACCTAGGGGGCAGAGGTTGCAGTGAGCCGAGATCACACCACTCAACTTCAGCCTGGATGACAGAGTGAGACTCCATCAAAAAAAAAAGGAAGAAGAAAGAAGAAAGAAGAAAGAAGAAGGAGGAGGAGGAGGAAGAGGAGAGAGAAGAGAAGAGAAGGAAGAAGAAGAGGAAGAAAAAGGAAGAAGAAGGAAAAAGAAGACGACTACAAAGAATACTACTGATTTTTTTTGTACATTGATTTAAAGTATCGTAAAACTTTACTGAAGACGTTTATTAGTTCTAGGAGACTTTAGGTGGAGTCTTTAGGGTTTTCTATGTATAAGATCATATCATCAGTGAAGAGAGATCGTTCACTTTCTTTTCCTAGTTGGATATCTATTTTTAAATTTTTTATTATACTTTAAGTTCTTGGGTACACGTGCAGAACGTGCAGTTTTGTTACACAGGTATGTAGGTGCCATAGTGGTTTGCTGCACCCATCAACCCATCACCTACATTAGGTATTTCTCCTAATGTGATCCCTCCCCTAGACCCCCACCTATATTAATTTTCTTCAGCAAAGGGCAAGATGAGGTTAGGGTCATAAGTAAGTTGTTTTAAGGAAAAGAAATACAAAAAGCACACTGATTTTCTGACTAAATTAATTCACAGTGTTTAGGTATTACAAGGTCTTGAAAAAGAGAGAATATGCAAATATATTAATAACTTGAAAAATAAAGAATTTTAAAATATATGAAAAGTTTCTATTCATTTCACCCTTGCACAGTGCCTATATGCTCTTTGGAGTATCATCCTACTTTAAAATGTATGCTATTAGAGCAAAGCTATTATTTATCACTTACTTGAAATAAAATATTTCCTTCCTTTAATTATAATTTAATAAACAGACTTTAACTTCACCTAAAGTCACCTAATTTGGATTAATTTTATAAGTTGCCTGTTCCCAAATCTTACCTTGCAAGTGTTTCCTCAATTCTCCTTAAACAAATTGTCAACTTTTCAGAACATTAATTGTGCAAACAAAGACGCTGTTAATAGACACAACTTTTTAACAAGCACCTCTTCATTTCACAGGCTGTATAAAAAGGTAAAGGCTATAGTTCCCATCTATAGAAAAGTTAGAATCAAATTAGAAAAACACGATTATTGGGAGTGACTTAAGATTATTATCAGAATAGACAAAGAAGGTGAAAAAAGGAGGTGGCAAATGAAGCCAGTGAAGATATTCTTAAAACACAGTTTTGTAGGAAGTAATGAAAGATAAAGTAAATTATATATAGCTCTCAGAATAGCTATTCTCAATCTTTAGGGGCTAGGAAAGGTTTTTATAAACCGGGCATTTGGAATTGGAATACAGAGAGTATATGCTAGTGCAGGGTTATCAGAGTCCAGTTGCCCAGGTGTTTAATTCTGAACTTACTGCCTCAATATCAGAAATCTAGGATTAAAGCTGTGTGATGATTGATTTTATGTGTCAACTTGGGTAGTCCATGGTATCCAGTTGCTTGCTGAAATATAAGTCTAGATGTTTCTGTGACAGTATTTTTAGATGTAATTAATATTAAATCAGATATAATTAAATCTTGGATAAAGCACATGACCCTCCACAATGTGAGTGAGTCTCATTCAAACAGTTGAAAGCCTTAAGGGAAAGGACTGAGGTCCCTCAGAAAGGAAAGCATTCTGCCTCCAGATTGCCTTTGGACTCAAGACTACAACATCAGCCCCTGTCAGAATTCCCAGCCTGCCAGACTGTCCTGTAGATTTTGGACTTGCCAGCCTCCAAAACTGTGTGAGCCCATTTCTTAATATAAACCTCTCTCTATAGATATAGGTAGACACAGATATAGATATAGATCCTATTATGTGTGGGTATACACACACACACACACACACACACACACACACACACATCCTACAGGCTCTGTTTCTCCTAAGAGCCCTGAATAACACAAACTCCTTCAGGGTTAAGCAACACTGAAACACTTAACATTCTCTTGCTTATCAAAGACAGCTACCCTGGGATAAATTAAATTCTCTTTCTCGAATGCCATTTCCATTGCCAATGACAGCTATGCCCAGTCTATGTAATTTTAAGTATTTGAACACTACCCAATTGATGCCAGACGTACGTGAAGGAGCGTTCCTAAAGCCAAATTGTGGAAACAAATGTTTCTAGACAGTGAATGCTCATGGTAGAATATGGAAGGTCCTTGCTCGTGGCAAAGATTTTCATGTTAAGGATAAAGGTAGCAGAATTGGCCTAACGTTTTTCAAAACCCCCTTTTTTTCTGGGTATTGGGAGGTGACTGAAATGTAAATAAAGTATTGTAATGGGAAAAGATTTTTCTTTTTATTAGCATTGTTCATTGATTTCAGTGGGAGAGAGGCTCCTATTCAATCAAATGTCACACAATCAACTGAATCTCCAAAGATTATAAGAACAGGATTGCATTTTGTTTTATTTCAGTTACTGAAGGACTCCGAATGTAATGAAGGTAGGTCTAAAGGAAAGAAGGTCCTGTTACCACTGAAAGTTTATACCTCAAGGAAGTGAAAATGATGACTGGCTCCCATGCCTGTGAATATTCCCCTTTAGTAAAGCCAAGGATTTCAATTCCAATTGTACAGGATATTCTGTATGCTTCAAAGTTTTGGTTTCTACATTGGTTAAACAATTTATCCAAGATCACAAATGCTAAGTACCAAACAGTCCAAATGGATGCCATGGTGCAGAAACACAAGGAGACTGAAGGCATAGAAGGGTATCTTGGGCTTTAAGTTGAGGTATGGAAGAAGAATATGACTTCTTTCAAAGGAAAAATGTAAAAACAATAAAAAATATGGCCACACATGGATGATTAGGAATTAATAAAATAAACCAGTTTGGTCTAAATAAGGAGGCATGGGAGAAAATGAGAGACAGAAGGAAAAAGTCAGAACACAGAAGGTCTCGAATGACCAATTTAGGACCTTCACCTTTATTTTGCCAGGGAGAGATCCATCGAAGATTGTGATCAGTTGACTGGCACAGGTATGGTAGATTGCAATTTTGTGTTAATTCTTACCTGCTCTTTGTATTACAATTTTATATCCACATCACTTTCCACAAGAGTATCAGCGCCTCCCAGGAGAGAAGACAGCGTAATTCTGCCTGCCATTTTTACTTCGGGAGTGGTTATGGGACTTGACCAGTGAAATGCTAACTCCATGAATACCAGCAGGGATGCTAATACGAGTGCATGGATTGGGTTTGTTTGCGTGTCTTTACTTAGCCATGAGAAGAACATATACTAGGTAACAGCTGATCCCCAAATAAGGAACTACAGGGAGCAGACTCGAATTCAATACGTATGTGAAGTCAAGCATAGGTAAGCAATCCTAGGTAAGCCCTCCAAGACGGCTACTGACCCACAGACCTATGAGTGAGTACGCATTGCTACAGCAGCAACTGTCTAGTAAGAGTGGAAAGTGGAATTTTGGAGAAGCCAGTCCACCAGCAGATTAAATCAAGAATAACCCTCTAGAGATGGTTTTGTTCCTCTGAAACAATGCTTCACAGTATTTAAGATGCAGTTTTTCTCTCTGCCTGGCCTCTAGAGTGAGGAAAAGTGGAACAAATTCCCTATTCAGTCCACACTGTACATATAGTGTATGCAAGAAATGAACATTGCTCTTATAAGTCACCATAGATACAGGGCTTAGCTCTTTGGCATATCTCAGACAATCCTGACTAATACAGGAAGGAAGTTCCAAGATTAATTCAGCAGTTCTTCAATGTCATGGAACATTAAGCTTTCCATTTTTCCATTTTTCCTTGTTCTGCAGACCACTGTATCATCCCTTAAAGTTTCAAGGTGGTTGTAGCAGATCCAGGCCAGAATCAGGTAACAGGCCCATGTTCTGACTGTAAGAGCAGAAGCTGGAAAAACAAGTGGTTTTGCCTTTTCATTATATTTACTGGAAGACAAGCTTTGCCAGCCATGAAGAAAATAGGAGGAACAGGTGCTGCGTAGGCAGCCAACAGGTTCTTCGAATGTAGGATGGGATACTATCTACATTTGAGATTCTACTATTTACTGAATGCTTTCTCTATGTCAGTTTATTTTCATAGCTCATAGACATTATTTCATCCCCCGCCACCCATTTTACTGATGAGAAAATGGAACGCAGGGAAGCTAATTGGGAATCACAAAGACAAAGCAACATGTTGAAGATCACCCAGATTGTAGATGACAGAATAAAGGTTTGAACCCACGCCTGACTGTCTATATTGAAGCCCTCTTATCCAAACACCCTTTATGTAAAGACTTCTGCTTCTCTCTGTTGTTCAGTACTTCAGACAGCTACTGATTCTGCTGCATGACTCTTGTGTACTACAAAAGAAGTGCAGGACAGACAGAAAAACAAAGTCCCTCCCTGGGGCACTGAATTACCCTCCCCCCCCCAAAAAAAAAAAGACAGATGGTGATCTTTTTTCTTTTTTTTTGAGTGTCAAAGCCCATTCCAGTGAAACAAGCGCCTGCTGTCCCATGACTTATAACATCAAGTGATGTTCAGATTCTGCTGGGTTCCTGAGCAAGCATGCCAAGTCTGTTTGCAATTTCCGCAGCTCATAGCATGCTTGTCAGAGGCTTTCCATTCATTTTCACTAACACTTCCCTGGCCTTTTGAAGGCTTTTCAGCTGAAAGCCAAGAGTCCAGATTCTCAGAGGCTGGCAGCCCCCTTAAATGCATCGTTCATATCTCGGTCTCTCTCTCTCTCTCTGCTTTTTCCAAAGAAAGGACTTCTTGGTACAACTCAAAAAGCTGCAAGCTGAAAATGCATTGAGTGTTTGGGCAGTAAGTCCCTGGTGTTGCTCATACCCAGAGCATTATTATCCCTTTAATCACCTCTCTCTCTCTGGACAGTGGTCTGTCTTGATCTTTCTGGGAGAGGCAACAAAGCAGCTGTGGTAGAATTTGATGCCATGTTGATGGCGTTGCACTGTGTCTTCAGATTCTCACATGGATGTGTGCCCTCGTGGGTGGCCTTCCATGCAGAACAGAGCAGTCCTTCCCAGAAAGGCAGCTGAGCTTCCCAGCTGTGGTATCTTGGGGAAATGAAGCACATCCCCTCTGCTGTAGAATCATCTTAGCTTTTTCCACTTTGAAAGCTGGTTCCCAGAGAAAAGATACTAGGCGATTTATTTTTAGAGTACTGATTATATTGCTGTCAAATCAATGGACTAATCACCTATACGCATTCTTCTCTCTCAAACTATGAAATTTTTAAATGGGAAAACAGAGAGCTTGGGAAGAAGGAAGCAACAAGGGCTTTCTGCCTCTGTGGTAGACAGAATTCTAAGATTGACCCTCAATGACCCTAACCCTTCTATAATCCAATACCCAGCCATTTGAATGTGGGTAGAACATGTGAATATGATGAGTGGTTACAAGGCAAGAGGGAGATTATGCAGTTGAGCCTGAATTAATCACACAAGCCCTTTAAAAGTAGAGAGATTTTGCTCGCTAATAGTAAAAGAGAAGTCAAAACGATTCTAAGTTTCAGGAGGATTCTATTTGAGAGATCCTGTTACCAGCCTTGAAAAGTTAAGCTTAACTGATGAGAGGGTCTGGGAGAAAGTCCATGGCAAAAAGCTTGCAAGGGGACTCTAGGAGCTGAGAAAGGCCCACAGCTGAAATCAAGTAAGGAAATGGGGTCCCCTGTCCTACAGCAGTGAGGGACTGAATTCTGCCAACACCCTTAATGGACCTGGAAACAGATTCTTCCCCAGGTCTCCAGGGAAGAGTCCAGGCCAGCCTTGAATTCAGTCTTGTGAAACTCTAAGCATAGAACCCAGTCAGGCCCTCTCATCCACCCTTTTCCTCTACATAACTGAGAGATGATAAGTGGAAGTTGTTTCACGTGATGAGTTTGCAGTAATTTGGTATGCAGCAATAGAAAACTCATACAGCCTCTTTCACCCATTCCCAGGAGTCACAACTTTCAATTGGCAACAAATTGCATTTAATGAGTACAGGCTCTAAATCACACAGATCTTATTCATTACATTATCTTCAGACTTCGTTATGCATAGTAAGTATGAAATCAATCTTTGATGAAATGAATGAGGGAATGCTTAAAAGCATAGGCTTTAAAGTCAGAGACACACGAATCCAAATCCCAGCCTCATTACCTAGTATTTCCATGATCTGGAGTGGGTCGTTTAAGGTCTCTGAGTCTCAACTCTTGTTTCATTTGCAAAAGGAGGGTGAGCATGACACCTGCCCATTTTACTGGTTCCACTACTATGAGACACAGTTGACTACTAGCTTATTTTTTGCCTTCTCCAGTGGATTTGACAAAATTAGACTCTACTAATTTCCCACCTACATATAAAACCTTTTTTTTTTTCAGTCTCTTGTTGGAGACCTTTCTTTCCCATCTATTCCTTATATGTTAGAGTTCTTCAAGGTTTGGCTCTTTCCCTTCTTATGAAGTTATTGCATAAATTTCCGTGGCTTCAAATGCCATACACTTATCAAACTTTCTCAAGATTCTTTCTCTACACCAGCTCTTTCTTTGGGGCTCCAAGCCCTCAACCCATATATCTAGCAACCTGATAACTCAATTAGTATCTTACTAGTTTCTCAAACTAAGAGAAGGCCTATATTGAATTCATGACTTTTTCTCCCCAAAATTACTCCTCCCCTAATGTTTTCAATATCCATAATGTCTCTACCATTCACTCCTACTGGAAACCTGGGAGACATCCTTGAAAACCTCTTCCTCAAACATTCACATTCAACTCAACACAAAGACTTGTCAGTTGTACCTCTAAAGATATTCCTTATCTACCCTTTTCTCTCCATCTCCACAGCTATTCTTTTTTTTGTTGTTTTTTTGTTTTTTTTTTTTTGAGACGGAGTCTCGCTCTGTCGCCCCAGCTGGAGTGCAGTGGCCGGATCTCAGCTCACTGCAAGCTCCGCCTCCCAGGTTTAGGCCATTCTCCTGCCTCAGCCTCCCGAGTAGCTGGGACTACAGGCGCCCGCCACCTCGCCCAGCTAGTTTTTTGTATTTTTTAGTAGAGACGGTGTTTCACTGTGTTAGCCAGGATGGTCTTGATCTCCTGACCTCGTGATCCGCCCGTCTCGGCCTCCCAAAGTGCGGGGATTACAGGCTTGAGCCACCGCGCCCGGCCCACAGCTATTCTTATACTCATCCAAGCCACCATGTTTTGCTTGGACCATGATAACATCATCTAAATGATATCCCACTTCACTCTCGTTTCTCTAAAATCCATTCTCCATTCTGTGCCCATGTGATCTTTATAAAAGGAGAATCTAAGCATATCATTGCTCACATTAATATTTTTAATCTTATATTGGCCTTAAGATAAATTATTAATTATAGATTAAAATTAAGTTATTAGTCAAATATTAGGTCAGTTGTTCTTCTCTAATTTCAGCACAAAATTAAATACATGAGGTGTCTGCACAGCTCATGTGCTCTTATTTGGAAATGTTTTGTCACTTTTGCTGAAGAAGTTGCCATATTTTTCGACCTGGTTGTCCTGTAGTTCTGACCAGAACTGGCTAAATAGGAGAGGGAAGGAAAGAAAGACACAGAGACAGAGGCAGAGAAGCGTCTGATATCTTTGTAGTTCCCATGACACCAGTAGTACTTCCCACAGTTGGGTTTCATGAAATTTCCCTTACTTACTTATAAATACATTTCCTTTTGGCCAACATGAGTTTGTTTTTCTTTCAACCAAATAACTCTTAAACAGAAATAAAATTAGCCTTTTGCCTTTCCTTCTCAACATAATCCCAAACTTGCTTCCAAATTTTAATTTGCAAAGTCATCATAATTTGAAAAGTACTGGTGGATTTCCCAAGTCCAGGGATTCATTTGCTGAGTTCTTTAGAAGCAAGCAACTTTTGCCAACAGAAACACAAATGACCCAAATCAATGATATATTTTTAACTTTTTATTTGGAAATAACTTGAAATTTACAGATAAATTGTGGAAATAAAAATAATATGAAAATCCCCACATACCATTTATTCAAATTCACCTATTTTTAACATTTTACCCCATTTGTTCTATCATTAAGACTATTTGTCAATGTATGTAGCTATGTAGCTACATCTAATTTCTTTTCTGAACCACTTGATGGTAAAGTAAATAGATCATGGCCTTCGACCTATTAATGTATCAGTGTATATTTCTTAACAATAGGAATGTTCTGTTATATAATCAAAGAAAAGTTGTCAACCTTGGTGAATTTAATATTGGCAAATGTTTTTCTGTACACTTTGTATTCCAATTTTCTCACTTGATCTAACAGGTTCATATAGCATATTGCCTCACCCACCACTCCAGTACAAAATTTAGTCTAAAATCAAGTATTGTATTTATTTGTCATGTCTCTGTGGCCTCTTTTATTTTAATTTTTTATTAACTATCATCATTATGTTGTAAAATAGATCTCTTGAACTGATTTCTCCTGTCTAACTGAAATATTATATCCTTTTCCCCAATTCCATTCTCCCCCTAGCCCCTGGTAATCAGACCCTACTCTCTGCTTTTATGAAGCTTACATTTCTACATTCCACAGATAAGTGAGATCCTATGATATCTGTCTTTCTGTGCCTGGTTTATTTTACTTAACACAACAACTTCCAGATTCATCCATATTGTTGCAAATGACAGACTTTCCCTCTTTTTTAAAGTTGAATAGTAATCCATTGTGTATAGATGCCATATTTTCTTTATTTATCCATTGATGAACACTTAGGTTGATTCCATATCTTGGCTATTGTGAAGAGTGTTGCAATGAACATGGCAGTGCAGACAGCTCTTCAACATACTGATTTCATTCCCTTTGTTTATATACCCAGAAGTAGGATTGCTGAATAATGTGACATTTCTATTTTAATTTTTTGAGAAATCCCAAATTGTTTTCTATAATGGTTTTATTAATTTACATTTTCACTAACGGTAAACCAGGGTTCCCTTTTCTTTATAACCTTATCAACACTTATCTTTTATTTTTGACCTCTTATAATCTGAAACATTTCCACAGTCTTTCATGACATTGATGCTTTGGAAAAATACATTCCTCTTTTTGTTTCATAGAATGTTTCTCCTTTGGATTTTATTGAAGTTATGTGTTCTCAGATGGAATACTGCATAGGTAATGTGGTGTCCTTCCAGGGGTGTCACACCTGGAGGGACACAAGGCCACCTGTCCTTCATGGGCGATGGTCACTAGGACCACAAGTCAAGGTGCAATTAAGGTGTGATCTGATTCTCCACTGCATAATTATTGTATTTTTTTTTTTTGTCTTCCTGTATTAGGGTTCTCTAGAGGGACAGAACTAATAGGATACACACACACAC
The DNA here is from genome assembly GCF_002776525.5 of Piliocolobus tephrosceles. Lineage (NCBI taxonomy): Eukaryota > Metazoa > Chordata > Mammalia > Primates > Cercopithecidae > Piliocolobus > Piliocolobus tephrosceles. Next base: position 63,230,604 of record NC_045449.1, on the reverse strand, counting down.
ACACACACACACACACACACACACACACATATATATGTATCAACTCACATGATCACAAGGTCCCACAGTAGGCCATCTGCAAGCTGAGGAGCAAGGAGAGCCAGTCTGAGTCCCAAAACTGAAGAACTTAGAGTCCAATGTTTGAGGGCAGGAAGGGTCCAGCATGGGAGAAAGATGTAGGCTGGGAAGCTAGGCCAGTCTAGTCTTCTCACACTTTTCTGCCCGCTTTATATTCTAGCTGCACTGGCAGCAGATTAGATGGTGCCCACCTAGATTAAGGGTGGATCTGCCTTTCCCAGCCAACTGACTCAAATGCTAATCTCCTTTGGCAACACCCTCACAGACACACCTGGGATCAATACTTTGCATCCTTCAATCCAATCAAATTGACACTCAGTATTAACCATCACACTTTCTTACAATAGATAAGCAATCTGTAGAGAGACACTTTGAGACCATACAAATGTCCTGTTTCCCATCAAAATTTCTTCTAGGATTAAAAATCTATTGATTATTCTTATCATATCCAATCCATACCACGATGGTTGGAAAATGATAATTTTTCAACTCCAGCGTTCCCCCAACACTTACCAATTGACCTGCAATATTCTGCTAGCAGGAGCCCTCCTTCTCTCCCACTTATTTATCTATTTTTGGTGTAAATCCATGAGTTTCTTTTTTCCCAGTGATTCACATTTCATTATTGTATTCCATTATTTCATGCTCAAATCAACCTAGATTTTCCCAGTGGTAGCCCCTTTGAGCTGAATTTTTTCCCTTGTGACAGGTCATGATAGGTAGATGGATGTAGTGCTTTCTGTTTTATGGCATAACAATATATTTCAGGTTCATTTTGTGCCCATCCTGCCCCAGCTCTGAAATCAGCCATTTCAATTATATTTTTAAATTGATGTATTATAATTGGGTTTTTATTAAAATGGGGCATATTTATATCTGTCTCATTCTTTGTTATCGAAAATTTTAGCAATACATTAGAGCAAAACAAAGAAGTTTCAGTGGAAAATTCTTCTAGTGGCTTATTTCCCCTGAGTTTTTTGGATAGGAAGATAGGCTGTAATATGGGCTGAATTCTACTTATTGAAAATCAGTGTATTATTATCCTACTCTTCTGAGAGCCAATGCTTGGCAGGCATCCTCAAATTTTATTGTGAGTTACAATGCTGGTGATCAACCAATCCAATAAATTGCTCAGTTCTTCCAGTTCACTTAGACAAAATATGATTTTTCTTTAAAAATATGCAAACTTGTTGGAATTCATTTCTTCATCTACAAGTATAATGATTTTGACTAATTTTACACAAAAATATTGCCAAGTGTGGGCTTCATAAATCTGTCTCATTTTGTTACTCGCTACTCCCCCCAGCTGCTTTGAACTTAGCAGAAAACTGCCAAATTAAAAAAATAATAATAATAAGCTATCATGTGCTGTAATTTCCTCTTTGGGGGCATTTTTAATTTTCGTCATTGTACATCTTGTGCTTTAAAATAGATTAAATACATCTGATCCGGTGCCCAAGAAACAATTATTTCCAGTGTTAAAAACAGAATTGAGAATTCAGGGGATAGGAAGTTAGAAGTTGAACTCTATCTTAGATTTTATGTGACATGTGTTAGCATCTCATCTAATTACATTCATTAGCTTATTCATCTTTAGAAACAAAATATTAATGAAAACTGAAAGGACTGAAATAACAAAAAATGGATTTTTTCTGGCCTTTATATTCATACTGAATGGAAGTGTACAATTCATTGAATGATACCCAGTTAGGTTGATGAGATGGGGCTTTGTGATGGAGTCAGATACATGCAACAGGATATAATAAATAAGAAACATGTAATGAGTCTGGGCACGGTGGCTAACGCTTGTCACACTAGCATTCTGGGAGGCCGAGGTGAAAGGATTACTTTAGTTCAGGAGTTTGACACCAGCCTGGGCAACAGAGACCTCATCTCTACAAAAAGTTTAAAAATTAGTGAGGTATGGTGTCATATGCCTGTGGTCTCAGCTACTTGGGAGGCTGAGACAGGAGGACTGCTTCAGCCCAGGAGGTTGAGGCTGCTGTGAGCTGTGATTATGCCACTGCACTCCAGCCTGAGTAACAGAGCAAGATCCTGTCTCAAGTAAAAACAAAAACAAAAATGAAAAACAAGAAACACGTAATGGAGTGTTAACGACTAAAAGTTTAAACCGGTTAGCATTGGCTCAGAGGCTGCAGCACTGTAATCCAGACTATCATTTGTCTTATTAGATTTCAAGACTCAGAAGAGCTGAGATGAAAGGAGGGTTATTTTTAAATAATACTTTTATGAAAATATAATTTACATTCTGTAAAGTTTACCCTTTTAATGTGTACAATTCAGTGATTTTATAGTATATTCACAAAGTTGTGCATTGATCACCACTATCTACTTGTAGAATATTTTCATCACCCCAGACACCCCATAGTCATTAATATTCATTCTCCTTTCCCCCTTCCCTTCAGTCCCAGCCACTGCCAACTTACTTTATATGTATGTTCTATTTATTTGTCTATTCTGAATATTTTACATAGATGCAGTTATACAATGTGTGGTGTTTTACTTCTGGTTCCTCTCCCTTAGCATCATGTCTCTAAATCCCATGCATGTTGGAGCATGTGTCAGTGCCTCATTCTTCATTATGGCCAAATAATATTCCAATGTTTATATGCATTATAAATATTTCATTTACCAGGCACAGTGGCTCACACTTGTAATCCCAGCACTTTGGGAGGCTGAGGCCTGCAGATCATGAGGTCAAGAAATTGAGACCATCCTGGCCAACATGGTGAAACCCCATCTCTACTAAAAATATAAAAATTAATTGGGCGTGGTGGTGTGTGCCTGTAGTCCTAGCTACACAGGAGGCTGAGGCAAGAGAATCGCTTGAACCTGGGAGGCGGAGGTTTGCAGCGAGCCGAGATTGTGCCACTGCACTCCAGCCTGGCAAGAGAACGAGACCCCATCTCAAAAAAAAGAACAATCTTTTATTTATCCACCCATCAGTTGATAGATATTTGGATTGTTTTTACATTCATAATGCTGCTATGAATATTTATGTACAATATTTTGTATGGACAAATATTTTTAGTTCTCTTAGGTATATACTTAGGAGTGGAACTACAGGATCATATAGCAAATCTGGGTTTAACTTTTTTTAAATTTAATTTAATTTTATTTTTTTTGAGAGGGAGTCTTACTCCGTCACCCAGGCTGAAGCGCAGTGGCGTGATCACGGCTCACTTCAACCTCCGCCTCCTGGGTTCAAACAATTCTCATGTCTCAGCTTCCCGAGTAGCTGGGGTTACAGGCATGCACAACCATGCCCGGCTAATTTTTTGTATTTTTAGTAGAGATGGGGTTTTACCATGTTGGTCAGGCTGCTGACCTCAAGTGATCTGCTTGCTTTGCCCTCCCAAAGTGCTAGGATCACAGGTGTGAGCCATGGCACCCAGCCCATGTTTAACTTTTTGACAAACTCCCAAACAGTTTGTCAAAGCAGCTGTACCATTTTACATTCCCACCATCAAAATCTGAGCATCCAATTTATCCATTAACTCACTGATGCTTCTTATTATCTGTCATTTTTATTATTTCCATCCTAGCAAGTGTGAAGTGTTAACTGGTTGTGGTTCTCCTTTTCATTTCCCTGATGACTAATGATGTTGAGAATCCTTGTATGTGGGTATTGACCATTTGGATGTCATCTTTAGAGAAATGTCTGTTCTAATCCTTTGCCTGAATTTAAATTGGGTTCTGTGCCTTTTCATTTTTATTTTTTTCCTGAGTTGTAAGGGTTCTTTATATGCTTTGGATACAAGTCCCTTATCATATACATGACTTGCAAATCTCTCCTCCCCATCTGTGGGGTTGTCTTTTTACTGATGGTATCCTTTGTAACACAGAAGTTTTAAATTTTGATGAAGTCAAATTTATCTCTTCTTCCTTTTGTTGCTTTCGGTTATGTCTAGAAAACCACAGCCTAATCCGCTGTCACAAAGATGTACTCTTCTGTTTTCTACTAAGAGTTGTATAGTTTTAGCTCTTACACTTAGATTTTGATCTATTTTTGGTTAATTTTTGTATAGGATATAAGATAGGGATCTAACTATATTCTTTCACATGTGGATAACACTTGTCCAGCACTATTTGTTTAAAAAAAATAAAAATAGGCCAGGCGCGGTGGCTCGCACCTGTAATTCCAGCACTTTGGGAGGCCGAGACGGGCGGATCACGAGGTCAGGAGATTGAGACCATCCTGGCCAACACGGTGAAACCCCGTCTCTACTGAAAAAATACAAAAAACTAGCCGGGCGAGGTGGCGGGCGCCTGTAGTCCCAGCCACTCAGGAGGCTGAGGCAGGAGAATGGCGTAAACCCGGGAGGCGGAGCTTGCAGTGAGCTGTGATCCGGCCACTGCACTCCAGCCTGGGCGACAGAGTGAGACTCCGTCTCAAAAAAAAATAAAAAATAAAAAATAAAAATAAAATAAAAATTAAAAAAACTATTCTTTTACCCTTGAGTTGTCTTAGTACCCTCATGAGGAGGAAGCTTTTTGGGTGAGTTTGTCTCCCACGAAAATGTAAAAGACCTTTGAAATTCCCTTAACATTCACAGTAACAAGTTTCTGGTTTCCCGAGGATTGAAGAAAAAGGTGTTCCTTCTCCCCAGTAATAGGCTTGCTGCTGGGTGTGGTGGCTCACATCTGTGATCCTAGTACTTTGGAAGTCTGAAGAGGAAGAACTGCTTGAAGCCAGGAGCTCAACACCAGCCCGGCCAACAAAGTGAGACCCCATCTCTAAAAAGAAATTTTAAAAAATTAGCCAGGCAGGGTGGTGCACCCTGTACTCCCAGCTTCTTGGGAGGCTGAGGTAAGAGGATTGCTTGAGCCCAGGAGTTTGAGGCTACAGTGAGTTATGATTGCACTGCTGCACTCCAGACTGGGCAATAGAGTGAGATGCCATCTTGAAAACTAATTGATTTATTAATTCATTAATCAAATTTAAACAAAAATTCAAACACTAATATGATTGGATTCTTTATTGAATACCTACAACAGACTATCATTCCATCTAGGAACTTATCACAGTCCCTGTTGTTCTTTGGCCACTTGAAAAAACTTGCCCTGCCACAGAACGTGTATTTCAAAGCTTAGCTGAGGCTCCAGAATCCCAAGAAATGCCTTTATTATTGAATCACTGGATAAGATTTGGAAAAAGTGGTGCAGTCATTGACATACTATAAGATTGCAAATCTGCTATATGATCAAATGTTCAAATAAGGATGAGACACTGAAAGATTGGTGAGGCCATTCTATCTTAACCAACACTTCAATGGAGAGAGGGCCAGGTAAGGTGGCAGGTAACTTCTTTCCAGAAAGTCCATTGAAGAAAGTGAATCATAAAGGTCAATCTGAGTCCGATAATTCATTCTACTTCCTTATAGATCCGAATGCCGTGATTCATAAGCAGTTCTCCTTTTATCTCATGTTAAACTCTCTCTCAACAACTTCACCTCTAATTCTTTGTTGAGAAAGAGCAACTCGTTTCTGGTGAATCACTTTGGAGTAGACTACTTCTAAAACAGCCCCCAATGATCCTTGCCTTCTGGTAGGTATGTCCTTGTGTAACCCCTCACCATGGGTGGCCTAGACCTAATGACTTGCTTCTAAGTAACAAAAGTGATGGCCTATTACTTCTGAAAGTAGGTTATAAAAGGCTGTGACTTCTATCCTGCTGGCACTCTCTTGCTGTTTCTCACTTTCTCATTTTGATTAAGCCAGCTACTCTATTGTGAGCTGCCCTCTGGAGAGGCTAAGTACTAAGAAACTGTGGCTCTTGGTCCAACAGCCCAGCAGGAATTGAATTCTGCGAACAGCATTGTGAGTAAGCTTGAAAGTAGATCTTGCCCCAGTTACGCCTCAAGATGACCGCAGCCTTGGCTGATACCTTGATTGCAGCCTTGTGAGAATCCCTGGGCTGGAGGATCCAGTCAAGTCATTCCCAGATTCCTGATCTACACAAACTGTGTGAAAATACATATTCTTGTTGTCATCCACTAACTTCGGGGATGATTTATTATATAGCAATAGATAACACTACATGATATTACTTGATCCACTGTTTTCTATTCTGTGCCCCAGTTCCTCAATAAACTGCAAGTGATGTCAAATAAACGCTTCCTAAATCCTGGGTTTTCAAATCCTTTCTTGAAACTCTATCTTTCCAACCTCTCATTGCTGTTCAATTACTGGACCATTCTAACCCTACTCGCTCCTATTCAGTCTCAATGAAAAGTCTCATTTTCACTGCATCATCTGGATGTTCATTGTCTCACCACTAAATTGCACCTTTCTTCTCACAAACTCTTTCAATTTCCTAGTGTTAACCAAAACCAGGTTTCTTCAAAACCATATCAAAGCCTTCTTCAATGGAGAAAATTCCTGCTGTCATCCCCCGCCCAACCCAGCATCCTGCTGTGTGTTTCTGCCATTTGCTAATCATGGGAAGTTGGGTTATTATTTAAGCCCTCAAAACCTCAATATCTTCATTTCTTAAATGGGGATAATATCTAACTCACTGAATTGCTGGAAAATTAGTAAAATGGTGTAGGCAAAAGTGCCTGACAGTGCTCATCCCTCAGCACATACCCGATTGATAATTGTTTTATTTCTTTCCTGATATCCATTTCTCATTCATTTATTTAACAGTTTCTTATAGACTATATTATGGTCCTTTTTTTTAAGGCAGGTCTTGGTGATACAGAGATGAAGATACTCACCATCTTGAAGATACTCATCGTCTGCCAGGGATACAGCATTTATCACACTTTTATTGAAGTTATTAGTTGGTCCATGATAGAGGCTCATATTCTGGGAAAACAAAAACAGGGTACTTCATCATCCTGACAACTCTTTACTAATTCATGCCACTTAGTTATATCTGCCTCTTTCTTTAATCTTTATTATAATCTACAGAATTCCGCAACATTTTTCATCCCTCACTCTCCAACTTTTGGCTTGGAGTCTTTCTTTCCACTCTTCTCTGGTCATTACTCCCTAATACAATCAGCCACCATGTTAAATTATTTTAACATAATGGCTCTCACAATTCTCAAACAAATCCTATTATTAAATCCCAAAGATCTAATAACAATCCTACCTTTAGTATCGATTAATATGGCTATCCTCACTCTTCTCCCTTAGACCTCATCGTCTTTATTCAAACGTACCTCTTCTTGCACTTGCTATGCCTTCTCCTAGAACATTGTTTCCTTCCCTATTGCTTGGCTAATTCCTAATCATTCTGTGCATCCTTGCCCTCCATCATATGACCCCAGCTAATCACCTAATCAATCATTGTTTCCCTGCAGACACCTGATGCTTCAGGTCATTGTATCATTCATGGTTCCCAGGCACAATGCATATCATCCTCCTTCTAAAATTATGTTCAGTCATTTGCTCCATGAAGGATGCCTTCTCCCTTCAACCAATATTAATCCATCAGAATCTCAATCATCCTTCAGGGACCATCACAGACACCCACAATGTTTTTCTTGTTTTAAATGCTTGTGCTCTTTCTTTTAACCTTAAGGATATTTACGACACTTTTTTTTTTTTTTTTTTTACAGCATTTAAACTACATTCTTGAGGCTAGTGTCGTAATTTTATAGTTACATGTTTATTGTCTAAAGTATATCTCCTAATGTTTGTTTGTTGTTGTTGTTGAGACAGAGTCTCGTTCTCAAAAAAAGAGAACACTCTCGTTCTCAAAACTGGAGTGCACTGACGCCATCTTGGCAAGGGCAACACCTCCCAGGCTCATGAGATTCTCATGCTTCAGCCTCCTGAGTAGCTGGGATTACAGGCGCACACTAATGCACCCAACTAAATTTTGCATTTTTATTTATTAATAATTTTTCTTTTTTTGAGACGGAGTCTCGCTCTGTCGTCCAGGCTGGAGTGCAGTGGCGTGATCTCCACTTACTGTAAGCTCCGCCTCCCGGGTTCACGCCATTCTCCTGCCTCAGCCTCCCAAGTAGCTGGGGTTATAGGTGCCCACCACCACACCTGGCTAATTTTTTGTATTTTTAGTAGAGACGGGGTTTTACCATGTTGGCCAGGCTGATCTCAAACTCCTGACCCCAAGTGATCCACCTGCCTCGGCTTCCCCAAGTGCTGGAATTACAGATGTAAGCCATTGCACCCGACTGAAAGGACATACCCTAATGTTTGAAAACCAAAATTATGTCTGTGGCAGCATGAGAATGTTCTTCACAGATCTTCCAAGATAGGAGGATAATAGAACAAGCTCTGGAATCCAGCATCAGGTTTGTGCCAAGGGTATACCTCCCATAGGCTGCTCCCGGACAATGACTGAATGTATCAAGGGATACTCAGGCTAACGCATTCTTATGACACAAAGGCTCTCCTCTGATGGCCAGCTTTGACTTAGGACTCCCCAGCAGCACTACTGAACTTCCCTCAGATGGAGGGGGATATCTATTCAGGGTCACACTTGCTTCTCACTGTGAAGGCTCTCCAAGTCTATCCCAGCCCCCTCCCCATTTTCCTTCATATGGCATTTTCCAGATGTTTCCAGCTGTTTCCCCACATGTTAATCCAGTCTTGGCATCCACTTCCCAGAAGACCTGGAATAACAAAACTGGTGCCAGGAGTGATCCTCAGAAAGAGGCAATGAGTTGAGGATAGAACTGGCTAACCCACCACCCAGCAGAGGAAGAAGACAATATCCTAGTTGGAAGGAGGGGCATGGATAGTCGCTGGCATGAGGTAGCCCACCATTCCTCTAATAAGGACTAGCATTTCCCACTGCAGAAGCCCCTCTCCCATAAAACAACACATGCCAGTGGTAAATGAAATGATAGCCCCATGCCCCCCACCACCCTTCCACACATACACAAAGATGTCAGATCCTAATTTCTATAACCTTTGAACATGTTACATTACATGGAAGAAAGGACCTTGCACATGTAATTAATTAGAATACTGAGGTATGAAGATTATCCTGGGTTATATGGGTGGGCTCAAAGTGTTCTAAACAATAATGAAAAAACCAACGATGACACAAACAAATGAAAAGACATTCCATGCTCATGGGTTGGAATAATTGATATTGTTAGGGTGACCATACTTTCCAAAACAATCTACACATTCAATGAAATTCCTCTCAAAATACTAGTGTTATTCTTAACAGAAACAGAAAGAAAATCCTAAAATTCATATGGAATCAAAAAAGAGCCAGAACAGCCAAAGCAATCCTGTGCAAAAAGAACAAAGCTGGAGGCCTTACACTGCCTGACTTCAAAATATATTACAAAACTATAGTAACCAAAAAAGCATGGTATTGTTATAAAAATAGATACTTGAACCAGTGCAACAGAACCCTGAAATAAATCCATACATTTATAGTCATCTGATCTTTTGATAAAGCCATCAAGAACAGACACTGGAAAAGGATACCCTCTTCAATAGGAAAACTGGATAATCATATACAGAAGAATGAAACTGGACCCCTATCTCTCACCATATACAAAAATCAACTCAAGATGGACTAAAGACTTAAACATAAGACATGAAATTATAAAACCATTAAAAGGATATTGATCTAGGCAGAGAATTAATGGCTAAGACCACAAAAGCATAGGCAATGAAAACAAAAATAGGCAAATGGAACTACATTAAACTAAACAGCTTCTATACAGCAAAGAAAACAGTCAATAGAGTGAAGAGGCAACCTCTTGGATGGGAGAAAATATTTATAAACTACTCATTTGACAGGGAACTAATATCCACAGTATACAAGGAACTCACACAACTCAGCAATAGAAAGAAAGAAAGAAAGAAAGAAAGAAAGAAAGAAAGAAAGAAAGAAAGAAAGAAAGAAAGAGAAAGAAAGGAAAGGGAAAGAATCCCATTTAAAAACGAGCAAAGGACATGAATAGACCCTTCTCAAAAGAAGACATACAAATAGCCAACATGTATATGAAAAAATGTTCAACATCATTAATTACCAGGGAAATGCAAATCAAAACCACAGTGAGATATCCTACCCCAGTTAGAATGGCTATTACCAAAAGACAAAACATAACAGATACTGATAAGATTACAGAGAAAAAGGAAAAGGGAGCTCTTATACAATGTTAGTGGAAATGTAAGTTAATACAGCCACTATGGAAAACAGTATGAAGATTCTTAAAAAAATTAAAATATAATTACCATATAACCCAGAAGCCTCACTGTTAGGTATTTATCCAAAGGAAAAGAAATCAATATATCAAAGTGATTACAACACTGCCATATTTGTTACAGCACTATTCACAATAGCAAAGATATGGAATCAATGTAACCGTCCATCAATGGATGAATGGGTGGAAAAAAAAAAAAAAACTGTGGCATATATACACAATGAAATGCTATTTAGCAATAAAAAAGGATGAAATAATATAATTTTCAGCAAGATGCGTGGAACTTTAGGTTAATATGCTAAGTGAAATAAGCCAGGCACAGAAGACAAGTATTCCATATTCTAACTCCTATGTGAGAGCTAAAAAAAAAAAAAAAATTGATCATATAGAGGTAGAGAATGGAATAATAGATAACAGAGACTGGAAAAGGGTGTATGTGTAGAAGAGGGAATGAAGAGAGGTTGGTTAATGGGTACAAACACAGTTAGATAGAAGGAATACATTCCAATCTTTGCTAGAAAAGCAGGGTGGCTATAATTAACAACACCGTATTATACTTTTCAAAATAGCCAGAAGAGGACTTAAAATGTACCCAACACATAAAAATGATAAACCCTTAGGTGATGAATACCCTAAATATCCTGAATTGATCATTACCCATTCTATGCATAGAACAAAATTTCACATGTACCCCCACAAATATGTACAAATATAATGCATCAAAAAATATTTAAATATAAAAAAAGGTTCTTGTAAGAGGAAGGCAGTAGGGTCAGTGTCAGAGAGGAGGGCACAACAATGAAAGCAGAAGTCAGAGAGAGAGAGAGAGACAGAGAGAGAGAGAAAGAAAGAAAGAATGGAGATGTTACGTTGCAGGACTTGAAGGTGGAGGCAGGAGTCATAAGTCAGAAAAGGCAAGTGGCTTCCAGGAGCTAGAAAATTCAAAGAAACAACTTCTCTCTGGCTAGCATCTTGATTTTAGAACTTCTAACTTTCAGAACTAGAAGATAATATTTGTATTATTGTATGTCACCAAGCCTGTGGTAATTTATTTATTTATTTATTTTATTTTATTTTTATTATTTATTTATTTATTTATTTATTTTTATTATTTATTTATTTATTTATTTATTTATTTATTTATTTATTTATTTTGAGACAGAGTCACGCTCTGTCTACAAGCTGGAGTGCAGTGGCATGATCTCAGCTCACTGCAACCTCCACCTCCCGGGTTCAAGCGATTCTCCTGCCTCAGCCGCCTGTGTAGCTGGGACTAAAGGCATACGCCACCACGCCCAGCTAATTTTTGTATTTTTAGTAGAGACAGGGTTTCACCATGTTGGCCAGGATGGTCTCAATCTCTCGACCTCGTGATCCACCTGCCTTGGCCTCCTAAAGTGGCCTGTGTTAATTTATTACAGCAGCCATGGGAAACTAACACAGTGTCCCACTCAGGAGCTGCCACATGTTCTCTTCTGCCTTCCAGGCTGCTAAATAGGGAAAAATTTCATCATAACCAGGCTAGGGATATGCTGAGTCTGGTAGGAGCAGAAAGCAATTATATGCCTAAAAGACTACATTCTGAAGAACTGGCAGGAGTCAGGGAAGTTCTCCTGTGGTTTGAATTTGAGGATGCTTGATCAAGGAGACAAAAAAGTAAAGCTGGATAAGCAAGATTTCATTGAATTAGAAGCACTTTATTTAACACAGTTTAATGTTCTAGCAAGGTATGGAGAGAATGAGAAAAACTTGTTGCTACTGTGGCTCTTAGAAGCCTGGAGAAAAACAATGGTCAGCTTTCGGCAATGTAGAAATGCCTGCATTTCCCTAGCAGGTGACAGAGGAAGAAATAAAGGGGCTGAGGGAATATACTTGCTAAAATGGATAAATGATGTGAGTCTCGAAGGTCCACCAGATGAGCATGTTCCATGGGAAGCCCAGAGAACACAGATAGATTTCACCAAGGTCATCAGGAATGCACTGGTGAGAGGGGACAGACCACCATCACTAAGAAGTTCAGAGACAGTTTCTTTGCAGGCTAGGGTTAAGGGAGGTGAAGCAGTCACAGGTCTTAGCTTAGTAGCGTGCATGGGAATGATGGGACTGTGTAGAGGACTATATTAGCACATTCCATAACAACACTGACGGTCTGATCTATAGTTTCAGGAATGGGGCTTCAGAGAAAGTGAGTTCAATCTATTGATAGGAAATATAGGTTTTTTGGTTTTTTTTTTTTAAAGTCTATATTTCATCCATCCTTTAGTAACTCACCACTGTGTTCACTTCAGTAAAGTTTTCATAACACATCTAAAGCCTCTGTGAGGCTCAGAAATATTGAAACAAAATTCTGGAACCACAAATAAAATGTTCAATGGTCTCTTTAAATAGAAAATAACATATCTGGAAAAGTTTCATGTAACTGTGTGCTTTAATCAGACTTTTCTTTTCTAAGCATTATGTGTTTAAGTAATAAGCAATAGAAATATACTAGGCCGGGCTCAGTGGCTCACACCTGCAATCCCAGCACTTTGGGAGGCCAAGGTGGGCGGATCACCTGAGGTCAGGAGTTCAAGGCCAGCCTGGCAAACATGGTGAAACCCCATCTGTACGAAAAATACCAAAAATTAGCCGGGCATAGTGGCAGGTGCCTGTAATCCCAGGTACTCAGGAGGCTGAGACAGGAGAATCCATTGAACCCAGGAAGCAGAGGTTGCAGTGAGCCCAGATGGTGCCATCGCACTCCAGCCCAAGCAACAGGAGTGAAACTCCATCTCAAAAAAAAAAGAAGAAGAAATATACTTTAATCTTTGGTAGTCAACTATTATGTCCTGTAACCAGATCGTAATCAATATATACAAATGTCTTGGAAGTTATATAGTGTGTAATCATAATATGTTGGTTTGACATTTCATATTTCATCAAAGAGGATGCCTACCTGCAATGCTCTCTTCAGTACCAGAAGCTGATAAGTCAGATACTTCATCTTGTCCAGAGGCTTCATGGTGTAATGGGGGAAAAAAAGGGGGGCAGGGTTTAGAGTCCTACCGAAAGAGAGATGAATGTCAGCTCTGCCACTTCCTAGTTTTCTCAACCTGGACGTGTTTGTTAACTTCTCTCACCTTGGTTTAATCATCTATAAACAGGAAATAGACACAGGCTTCTTGCAAACCATATATGAGATAATATCAACTGATACCTGGTCAACAAACACTAATTCTGTTCCAAACCCCACCCTCTCTCCTTCAGTTTTCTTTCTTAACCATCTCCATGCCACATGGTATTTTAGCCTTACAATGACAGATTGTGAAGAAACGGACTAGCATAGACCGAAAGATACATAGCCCCATCTTTGAAAGCCACTTCCATTCACAATGGTCAGAAAATGTTGAATAAAAAAAAAACAAAACCAAAACTGACCTCTTTTACCTGAAGGTTTTTTATTTTTCCTCACAAGGTCATACATACTGTTTTTTTCTTTTTAAAATTTTAATGTAGTAAGAAACATTTAACACTTAGCACATCTACCCTCCTACCAGACTCTTAAGTGCTCAGTATAGCAATTGCTGTGCACATACGCAATGTTGCACAGCAGATCTCTGGGGCTTGTGCATCTTGCATAACTGATTTTGTGCCCTTTGATTAGCAACTCCCCATTTTCCCCTCCCCTCAGCCCCTGGCAACCACGATTGTCTTCTTTGCTTCCATGACTTTGACTGGCAGAGACAAATTCTTAGTAATCACCTATAAAACTGCTAAATTTAGATTTCTGAAGGTTTTAAACTACTCAGAGGGCTGTTGGTAGGGCTTTATTCCTGATTCTTGACTGCACTTACATATCTCTAACTACTAGCACCTGCCTTGGCCTTCCTCCTTTCAATCTTGTATTAGTCTATTCTCACGCTGCTATCAAGAAATACCCAGGCTGGGCACGGTGGCTCATGCCTGTAATCCCAGCAGTTTGGGAGGCCGAAGCAGGTAGATCGCCTGAGCTCAGGAGTTTGAGACCAGGGTGAAACCCTGTCTCTACAAAAAATACAGAAATTAGTCAGGCGTGGTGGTACACACCTGTGGTTCCAGCTACTCTAGAGGCTTCGGTAGGAGGTTGGCTTGAGCCTGGGAGGTGAAGGATTGCAAAGAGCCAAGATCACACCACTACACTCCCGCCTGGGTGACAGAGCCAGACTGTCTCATAAACAAAAAACAAAAAAAAGAAAGAGAGAGAGAGAGAGAAGGAAGGGAGACAGGGAGGGAGGAAGGAAGGAAGGAAGGAAGGAAGGAAGGAAGGAAGGAAGGAAGGAAGGAAGGAAGGAAGGAAGGAAGGAAGGAAAAAGAAAGTCTGAGACTGAGGAATTTATAAAGAAAAGCGGTTTCATTGTCTCACAATTCTGCAGGCTCTACAGGAAGAATGACACCATCTGCTTGGTTTCTAGGGAGGACTCAGGAAACTTACAATCATAGTGGAAGGCAAAGGGGAAACCAGCACTTCACAGGGCCAGAGCAGGAGCAAGAGCGAGAGGGTGCGGGGAGGTGCTGCATACTTTTAAACAACCAGATCTCGTGAGAACTTATGACACAGTACCAAGAGAGGATGATACTAAAGCATTCATGAGAATTCCACCCCCACGATCCAGTCACCTCCCACTGGGCCCCACTTCCAACACTGGGGATTACAATTCAACAGGAGATTTGGGCAGGGACACAGATCCAAACTATATCAAATCTGTGATGTTGCTTTCTTACCACCTATATCACTACATACTCACAGCTATTAATAATAGAGAAAATAATGCATTTACAATAGCATATCTCAGTTTCTGTCTGCCTGCCAATGTAATGACAAGCAACCTCAGCCGAAACCCAAAGACAGCAGAATGCAATTCTAATCAGAAAAAATGCCCCTAACAGTTCAGTGGCTCCCTCCAATCTGCAGCAAGCTCACTCACATAACACTCCACCCAGAGATCTCTGCAGCTGATATGGTTTGGCTCTGCGTCCCCACCCAAATCTCACTTTGAATTGTAACAATCACCACGTGTCAAGGGTGGGACCAGGTGGAGGTAATCGGATCCGGGGGCAGTTTCTCTCATGCTGTTCTGGTGATAATGAGTCTCAAGACATCCGATGGTTTTATAAGCATCTGGCATTTCCCTACTTGCATGCGTTCTCTCCGCTGCCACGGTGGGAGGAAGAGGTGCCTTCCACCGTGATTGTAAGTTTCCTGAGGCCTCTGCAGCCATGCAGAACTGAGTCGATTAAATCTCTTTATAAACTACCCAGTCTTGGGTATTTCTTCACAGCAGACTAATATAGCAGCTGTTCTCCATCAGCAACATCAGCCTTACTTAAATGGTTAAAAATAACATGTTACATTT
This sequence comes from Piliocolobus tephrosceles, assembly GCF_002776525.5. Lineage (NCBI taxonomy): Eukaryota > Metazoa > Chordata > Mammalia > Primates > Cercopithecidae > Piliocolobus > Piliocolobus tephrosceles. The sequence continues at coordinate 63,214,988 of NC_045449.1, read as the reverse complement.
GGGGTGGGGGTCAGGGTGAATGGGGAAGGTAGTGGCTAACCCAAGGCATTTTCTTGCTCAAGGAATGATTTTTGAAGATTTACAATTGTTTCTGTTCCTCTTCACTGGTATTTTCACCAGACATATTTTTTGCTAAATGCCGAGGAATCATTAGCCAACTTATGTCCCTTGAGTAATGGTATTTAATGGTTTTATGCAGAAAAGTTACATTAGTATAAATCAGTGGTCCTCAACGGGTGGCAATCCTTCCCTATCCCAACATTTAGCAACTTTTGGAGACATTTTAGGGACAGGAAATTCTAGTAGCATCTGGTGGCAAGGGCCAGGGATGCTACTAAATATCCTACAATGCCCAAAATAATCCCCCGCAACGAGGAATAATCTGACCCAGAGGTAAATAGTGCCAAGGTAGAGAAACCCCAGTCACTCCATAATTTAGCTATGAATGCATGTATGCCAAAAGGGGAAGGAGCTATAATGCAATATAAAAAAAAAATTCATATTATAGCAAAAAAAGAAGCTAACATGGTCTTTGTCATAGAAGAAAACTTGTGACATTGGAATAGGGAGCAAAAAGTTTTTGAAACACAGGAAGGAAACTTGCATTTATAACAGGTCACTAAAATTAATTAAAAAGATAACAGTGCCCTGAGCTTGCCAAGTATGCCATCGTGACTGTAGCCTCATGGATTCATAGGCACGCCTGTAGGAATACAGAAATAGGTTTATTTAAGCCTGACTTTCTTTTGAGCACTGGCAACAGATGAGTTCTCTGCGCCAAATCCTGCCCATAGAAAGCTAATGGGTGTTGCACGCAGTTATCCAAGAACACAAATTGGCTTTGTGGCTTCTTGTGGCATTTGGCTAGCTGAATCAGAGGAAACAACTAGAAGCTGAGGCAGATGGTTCACAGGCAATATGCTATAATGTCTTCTTACAAATATGTAGTTATGTATTAATAGGTAACCTCTTAGGAAACATGGACAAATATATCAGTTTTTGCAATTCCCAGTTTCTAATACAGCTCTGTATGTTGCTGGTGCTCAAGACCACTGGTTTCATATTTGTTAAACTATCTCATACTCTCTTCAGACTCATATCCTCATATCTTTGGAATGTGGAAGCAGACACAAACAAGAAGTTTAGCAAGGAGTACTTACTAAATACCAAGTACTTTATCAAGGGCCAGAAACCCAGTGATAAATAAGATGAGTATGTCCTCCACCATTTCTGAGCCTGTTTCTCCTCTGAGTTTATTGTGGCCCTTTCTATCTAAGTGAGGCTGAAGGCCATTCCTATAACAGAAGTAAAAGTTGAAATTCTCAACTCCACGCTTCTTCCAGGAAGTCCTCCATCAGTCACATGCTAACAGGTTGGAACAAGAGTTTACAAATACGTACGCTGGTCAGGTAGAAGAGGGGAAATGGTGAAAGAGGAGTAAAGGAGAATGGTGTGATTTCTCAGGTAAAGAAACTATCTTCAACAAGCTCCTCTGACAGTGGGGAAGATGGTGTAGAACGTGGTATTGAGTGGAGGCAGAAATATTAACCTGGACCAGAGCTACTGGTGTTGAAACAAAGATTCTAGCAATTCTGAGACCAATGGAAAAAAAAATTTTATAACCCGTCTGCCAGCCTGTAAGCCTGTTTCCACTTCAGAATTAATTAGTATCAACATTTTACCAGCCAATATGTCTCAAAAAAAAAAAAAAAAAAAATCAACAGTGTGCTTTGCTTTTTTCTTGCATAATAAACCCCTAGGGATTACAGATACATTTATACCACATCTTTCAGGACTGTTGGAAATATTAACCAAAAGTATGTATCTAATGATTGTTTTCATTTTAATGCATTTGTATTATTTTCAATGAATGAAATGTATTAAATGACTATATAAATGTGATATAATATGTCTATAGATAAAACAGTTTCCATAAGCATAAGGCAGAAAATTTTGTCAGACTATTATATTCTGACTTAAGCATGGTCATCTTCCACTTGTAAGATTAATATCTCCTATACATAAGGGAAGTGGCTCTGTAAATTATCTAGTCAGAAGATGTGACTAGAAATTCATAAACGTTCTATTTCTATCAAACCTGTCTCATTGACACAGCCCACTTTTATTCTCTCCTATTCTGCAAGACTTCCAAGGCTGGTTTAACATTCCTGTGTTCTCAGCTATATAATTCTGGTCTTTCCACCAAAGCAGTTTTATTTCCTGACAGTCACTACAGCTTATGAAAGCCAGTGCCATTGGGAAAATATTCCAAATGCACAGGTTATGTGGTTGTGGAAAATAGGCATTAATGGAAAAGGGACTGAAACCAAGTTCTCTTCCGATTGCTATTTTGGAACCTCTGGTTTTTCTGTGGAGCTCCAAGTCAGTGGTGATTGCAAAACCAAAAAGACCAAACAGAATATTCGAAAAGCAAATGACCAGGAGGAGTTTATTTAGCAAATAGATAAATACAAATTGTGCTTTATGGGTTTTCATGTTTATGTCAGAAGGAATGGGTAATGTCGGACGGTCTGAAAGTGATGCTGTGGAATTTCTGTATTTCTCTTTTGTTTCAAATCATTCTCCCTGCATCTGATACTAAACTCTCCAGAAAGGTTTCACAGCTGTGTCCTTTGGGCACAGGGCATGTTCTGACATGCAGAGGACTGTCTTGCGCAGCCTGTGGCCGCCAGCGCCACCTAGCTTCTGTATACATTTCCTCAACTCAACAGTTTTCCAAATTGTTCAATTAAATGAGCCAGTCTTCCATGAGAGCTCAGTATCGGTCTCACAGATTTTGAATGATGAAATTCAGGACGGGAGTTGGAACAGCCAAACTGCTCTGAATGGTTGTCAGGTAGAAAGACATGTTCTCTAAGTCTGTGGAACTTTAGGTACGATTGACAACGTTTCTCAATGCATTCATCGCCTGCCTGTCTTTTATTTGACAAACCTTTGTGTGCCAAGCAGTTAGATAATGTGCATAGAGACCCAGCTTCTGAATTTTAACCACTATGTTTTAAATTAGGATTTCTAAGAAGAGAGTCTTTGCTAGGCTCACACTCAGGGACTGCTCCCCAATGAAGGAGATCAGAGTATGTCACCCCAAAATATGCCGGCATAAGAATTATTTTGAGCTGGGGGCAATTGAGAAAAAGCAGACACAGAAGAGCTCCGCCTTCCCCCTCTGCCTTAAAGCAGGGTATAAATTTCCCCTCGTGAAGGTGTTAAAAACTACAGACGAATTAGATTTAACAATTTAATTAAGCTCATGAATCAGGCAGCTCCCAGAAACAAAATAGGTTTCCAATGACTCTTGGGCTGCCACATGGTCAGGTAACATTAATGGGCAGGAAATGGAAAGCGAGGTTCAAAAAATAGAGGTGAGGTACAGAAACAGCTGGATTGGTTACAGCTCAGCATCTGCCTTATTTAAACGCAGTTTAGACAGTTGGCTGCCTGTGATTGGCTGGAACTCAGCTGCTGTGATTGGCTGAAACTTGGCTACTTGTTAAAAGAATAGGTTACAGTCCATTTCAACATCCAGTTAGGCTACAGTTCAGTGTTTATGGAGAAACTGTAAGCTTTAGGCTAAACAAAGCTGTCCCCCCACCTCCCCTATTAGGAAGACGGGAACAACCCTTATCAGGAGATGGAGATAGCACACCAAGATGTGCTGCATAAGCAAACTTTAGTAAATAACTCTTGTTTATTATTGCTTTTCCTCATAAATTTACCTTCCTACCATTCACCCCTGGAAGCCCAAACCCTCTTTCCTCTGTCACAGTCGCTTCTCTCCAGGTTATTGTCCTTTGCTAAAATGGTATAGACACCCTCCAGTTTACCTGCTTTTTGGGGGTTTTTCACTTCTTTTCTATGAAAACCCTGCACACATAAGAATATTAACATCACATACAATGTGTACAATTTTCTTCTATTCATCTGTCTTTGTCAGTTTAACTTGCAGGCCCAGCCTCGGAATATAAGAGAGTAAAGAAAAAGTTTTACCTCCCATACATTTAGAGTCAGTGAACAATTGATGACTAAACATGAGAAAGTTAGAAAATCTAGGGAAAATGGCATGAGGTAATTTGCTCTGTCTCAGAATGTCTTTCATCGTTCTGATGTCACCTTTGAATGGAGTTTATGATTCTTGTATCTTTAAAAGACAACAGCGATCTCATCCAAAGAATCATATGCTTCTATCTTTGGGCTAACTGATGACTATAACGAGAGAAACAAAGGAGCACAGAATCATGGGTCAGGTTCATTCTTTGTAGATGAGACCAGTTGCTTAAGGGCATGATTCAGTATACTTTAGAGTCAGTGGGTGTTTGAAATATATAAATGAAATCGACACAGATAAATAGAGCAGTTGGACAAATAGCCTACTTGGATTGTCTGGAAGGCCTTTTCATTTTGTTTTATTTTGGAAGCCAGGACAATATGATTACCAACTATTAGTTGAATGACGAAATTTTCCAGATGGTGATGATGATTAGAATGATCAAGAAATTCGAAGCTGTTCCATCCTCATGGGAAGGCTTCAATGGAATAGACTCCCTGCTGCCCTCTGTAGACTTGGACTTATTTAAGGAAAACCCTACAATGACTACAGTTTCCAGTTGTAGCAACTGGAAGAAGAAAGAAATAGCACCTACAAGCCTGAAAGTTCTCTTCCTTTCAAGGAAAAATCAGCTTAAACCTGTCCAAAGTCAGGTATGTTACCTCGCCAAGTAAAATTTTATCATTCTGTATGCTGAGTGAGGTTTCTTCCCCTCCCAAGAGGCTTTAACTATAGAAACTTTAGGGTTTTTTTGTTTTTTTGTTTTTTTAAGCAACAACCTCAAGTTCCAAGACAGTCATTCTTTACTGACAAAGGAAGCAAAGATGAAAGTCCAATTAAAAACCCATGAAATTTCCATCATATTTCTTTGAATTGAGTTTGGAGTCTTTGGAACTCTCAAAATAATTCATATGAAGATCTCAGATGCCAATGTATTTTCTGACTCCCTTCAAGGTAGCCATATGAGGAATGGCAATGAGTTTTATACCAGCATTTGCTGACAGTAAAATATAATGAAAAACATTTATTTGTAATAATGTTGACCACATTCTAACTGCCATTTAATGTAACCACACTATATTTCATAAGGTTTCAATTTAGCATAGCTAATCACAGGGCCAGTTCTACTCTGATGTAGATCTTTTGCATTCTGCCTAAGAAAATGTACTGAAGTGCTGCTTAGGAGAGAAACCCAGCCAAAGTCACATTTGGAATTAAACACGTTAGAGTTTTAAACTTTTTGAAATGTATAAATGATAAAATGAAGATTTTTTTTTTTTAAATTATTGTTAAATATAAACCATTAGCAAAGGGAAATGTTGGTTACTACCTGTACTGGGTTCATGGTGGCCCCCAACAAAATATACGTCCACCCAGAACCTATAAATGTGACTGTATTTGGGGAAAGCGTCTTTGCGGGTGTAATTAAGAATCTCAAGATGAGATCATCCTAGATTAGGGTGGTCCTAAGTGCAAAGACAATGTCCTTATAAGAAGAGGAGAAAACACAGACACAGAGGATGAGGCCATTGAAGACCAAGAGAAAGACAGAAATGATGCTGCCACAAGCCAAAAATCACTCGGAGCCACCAGAAGCTGGAAGAGGCAGGGAAGTACCTTCCTCCAGCACCTTTAGAGGAAGCATGGCCCTGCCAACACCTTGATTTCAGACTTCTGGCCTCCAGAACTATGAGAGAATAGATTTCTTTCCTTTTTTTTTTTTTTTTTTTTATTATACTATAAGTTCTAGAGTACATGTGCACAATGTGCAGGTTTGTTACATATGTATACATGTGCCATGTTGGTGTGCTGCACCCATTAACTCGTCATTTACATTAGGCATATCTCCTAATGCTATGTCTTCCCTCTCCCCCCACCCCACAACAGGCCCCAGTGTGTGATGTTCCCCACCCTGTGTCCTTTTAAGCCACCACATTTGTGGTCATTTGTTACAGTTGCCCTGGGAAACTAATACAGTACATTCAAATATCACAACAAAAAAAATCAACTAAGAGGAATGAATGTATAAAAACAAATCCTGGCCGGGCGCGGGGCTCACGCCTGTAATCCCAGCATTTTGGGAGGCCGAGGTGGGTGGATCATGAGGTCAGGAGTTCAAGACCAGCCTGGCCAACATGGTGAAACCCTGTCTCTACTAAAAATACAAAAATTAGCTGGGCATGGTGGCACGCACCTGTAGTCCCAGCTACTCGGGAGGCTGAGGCAGGAGAATTGCTTGAGGTTGAGTCCCAGCTACTCGGGAGGCTGAGGCAGGAGAATTGCTTGAGGTTGAGTCCCAGCTACTCGGGAGGCTGAGGCAGGAGAATTGCCGGGAGGCAGAGGTTGCAGTGAGCCGAGATCGCATCACTGCACTCCAGCCTGGGAGACAGAGAAAGAGTCTGTCTCAAAAAAAAAAAAAAAAAGAAAGAAAAGAAAAGAAAAAAAAATCTTCTCCACTGATCAGTGGAGGAAGCCTTTCCTCACATCCAGCCTCCACATCTATCAGATTGGGAAGCTGCAATGAGAAAGTTTACATCTTTTAAAGCAGTTAAAATTTAGAAGTATAAGAATCAACAAAACTATAGAAAGTGCTATTGACTCACCATTTCCTAAGCATGTCTCTTTTTGTTACACTTCCATAGCTTTGCAAATAGTGTTCTCTTAGCCTGGGATGCCTTTTTCTACCTACGGAATCTCTACATACCCTTCAAGATGGGGGACAAGTGCTGTCACCACTTCCACGAAGCTACCTTCTACACACACACACACACACACACACACACACACGAGGCTACCACTTTATTCTGGCTTCTACAACATTTTTTACTTACCTCTAGTACAACACACATTACAATGCTTTGTGGTTTTTGGTTTATGGAGCTGTCTCCCCTACTAGGCTGTGAGGTTTACACGTGCAACACTATGACCTCTTATTCTCAACCCCTCTATATATGGTCTCCAATCATTCAGTAGTCTAGCCTGAATTTCCTTACCGCGTAGCGGCTAGATTCCAAGGCCTAAGAAGCAGAAGCTGCCAGTTATCCTAAGGCCTAAATGCCAAAGTCCTGGAAGGTTGTTTCTATGTTATTCTATTGTGCAAAGCAAGTTATGAAGGTTTTCTAGATTAAGGGGTGGGGAAATAATTTCCTCTTGTTAATCTAAGACACTGCAGGCATGTACAGGGATGGGAGGAATTGTTGATGGCCATATTTAGAGACTGACCTACCTCATCTGAATTCCAATCCCAGCTCTGTTCTTACTAATACTATGACCCTAGCCTCAGATACATAATCTCTATGCCTTTACATCCTCTTCTATAAAACCACGATAACACTATCTACTTGAAAAGACTGTTAAAAAGACTAAAGGAGATATTATAATTTACTCAGTGTGGTTCTTTACACTTAGTAACCTTCTAACAAATGATAACTATTTTTTCTCTTCTCATAAAGGAGGTGCGTTAGGAAACAGGAAGTTAGTAGACTGCTAAAAGGAAATGCTGAGAGAGACCTTCATGAGGAGAAAAAATGAAAGGCAGAAAGACAGTAAAGACAACCTTTATCAACTTCAATCGTGTCCAATTTTGTTGTTACTAGGCAACTGTAGAAGAAATACCCAAACCTGGCCAGGCGCTGTGGCTTATACCTGTAATCCCAGCACTTTGGGAGGCTGAGGCAGGTGGATCACAAGGTCAGGAGTTAGAGACCAGCCTAGCCAACATGGTGAAATCCCGTCTCTACTAAAATACAAAAAATTAGCTGGGTGCGGCGGCATGCACCTGTAATCCCAGTTACTCAGGAGGCAGAGACAGAAGAATCGCTTGAACCCAGGAGGCAGAGGTTGCAGTGAGCTGAGATCATGCCATTGTAATCCAGCCTGGGCTACAGTGGGAGACTCCATCTCAAAAAAAAAAAAAAAAAAGAAAAAAGAAAAAGAAAGAAAAGAAATACCCAAATCTGTAAAACAAAGTATTTTGGGTATTCACCAGCAAAGTATATGCATGTCTAGGAAACTTCACAGTTGAATTTCAGGAAATATATCATAGCTTTGCATGATTTTTTTTAAACTGTACTTTCCTTTAGAAATAATTTTGTTTCTGCCTTTTTTTTTTGAGACAGTCTTACTTTGGAGTATAGTGACATGATCTTGGCTCACTGCAGCTTTGACCTCCTAGGCTCAAGCAATCCTCCTGCCTCAGCCTCATGAGTAGCCAGGACTACCGGCCCATGCCACCACACCCAGCTAATTTTTTGTATTTTTAGTACAGACAGGTTTTTGCCATGTTGACCAGGCTGGTCTTGAACTCCTAACCTCAAGTGATTTACCTGCCTCGACCTCCCAAAGTGCTGGGATTACAGGGGTGAGCCACCGTGCCCAGACTTGTTTCTGACTATTAAAGCAACGAATGGCCATTGAGAAAACTGTAGGCAATATCAAAAAGTAGTAGGAAGAAAATAATTAATATCCTTAATGCTATCACAAAGCTACAAGAAATATCTGAACCTATATTTTTGCAGTAATTTTGTCATCAAAATATTCATCCATAGCTGATTTTATAAGTATACACTGTGCAGTCAGATAGGGCCACACTCAGAAGAATCCCATTCTTGGTTTAATACTCTCCTATCACCGTCTTGAAATTCTTAATAATTTTTGAAAAAGAGATTTCAAATTTTTATTTTGCAAAGAGCCTACAACTATGTAGTCAGTCCTGAATGCATGTGTGTATGTTTGCTGGTATGTATCTGTGTATAAAAACATGGAAGTAGCCATATATGTACACATGCATTAGTACCCCAAGCATATGTAGAATTATATACTTAATTTACATATCTTTATGGTTACCTATATTTTATCTATGAGCATGTCATGTTTTAATGAACTATTCCATTCCTCTTACATTTTCAGGCTATTTACATTTCTACTTCTATGAATTTTTTCAGCACATATCTTTGTGCATATACAGTTTTTTATTTCATCTTTTATTTATTTCTGTCAGATAGAACTCCAGAAATGGAGTTACTGGATCAAAGAGTCTAAATATTTTTAGGTTTATATTTTCAAATTAATTTTTTAAGCAAAACTGTTGAGATTTATAGTCCAAAGAGCAGTCAACAAGGGTGCCTTAGGTATATTTTATAAAAGACCACTAACAAAGAATTCACTTTTAGAGGCAAGATGTCAATGGTTGAGAATAGAGATCGAATTCATACTTTATTTTTAATATTAGCCATACCATTTACTAGCTAGATATTGATTTTGTACAACCTTTACGTGCCTCAGTCCCCTATCTAAAAATATCCACTTAATTAGAGGTACTGTGAAGATAATTTTGAGCTTGTATCATTCAACAAGTTTGGACTGAACACTAAATCTGTTCTAGGCATCCGCTTGGCCCAGGAGATGCAGCAGTGATCCAGATCGATAAGTTCTTACCCTCTTGAAGGTGGGCAGGTAAGTTAACAGTTCGAGAAGACAAGTTGGGCAGAAAACATTTTTAAAAAGTATAATGCATATTATAAACGAAGAAGAAATAAAGTGTTTAAGGGTAGGTAGTTGTGGCCAGAGAAGGCCTCTGAGGATTGGCATGGTTCTGAGACCTAAAAAATGGGGGGGTGTAGGGGAGCTATCCAATGAAAGTTGAGTGAGCAGGAAGGAGCATTGAAGACAGAGAAAAACATGTGGGACATGGGCCCCCCAGTATGTGTCAAGTTCAGAAAAGCCAAAAGTCACATATAGGTAGGGTAAACAGAAGTCCCAGATTACCCAGACAGTTCCTGTTTATACTAAGCATTGTGGCATAATAATTAATAGTGCACCTCTTTATCTCAAAAGCATCCTAGTTCAGGAGGTAAACGATGCAATCAAACTATAGCAAGAAAGCAAAGAACAGGAGGGAGAGTAGGAAGAGATGAGCTAAGAGTACTCTTTGGAGGATTTAACACGTTAAGAAGTTTCATCTTTATCTTAAGAGTCATTTATGGATTTTCCACAGGGAATGTACATAATTTAATTTGCCTTTTTATAGATAGATACAGCTACATCAGAATAAATGATTTTTGTTGAGTGAAGAATAGCATTTGCAAAGAGTTTAGAGAAGTTTGCAATATCTAAAAATAGGAGGAATTACTATCTAGATTTTTAGAAATTCAGAGAAATCAGCAGTAAAAAAAATTTAAAAATCCAGTAGGCAAAAGGTTTGAACAGACACTTCCCACGATAGAAAATCCAAACAGGTAACATATATAAGGACAGATGCTTGCCCTCAAAAGTTATCATAAGATGTGCTGCAATTTTAAATACAGTGTCCAGAGAAGCTTTGCTAATGAGATGACACTTAACTAAAGGAGAAAACTCTCTAGGAATCTGAAGGCGGAATGTTCCAGGTAGAGAAAACAGCAACAAAAGGAATGGCCCTAATCTAATAGGTGGTTAGATATATTCAAGTCAAAATACAACTGTGGAAATCTGATTGAAGCGATATCCCCTAATATAATCCATAGGTGTCATGCCAAGAAGAGTTAATGGATCAGGGATGGAGGAGGATGGGGAAAATAATTAAATAATACAAATGTGGTTAAAGGAAGAAGGAAACTTGCTTGGATTAACCATACGTGTACTAACAACTCAGTCTTGTGGACATGAGGTCAAACAACAAAACAATGACAACCAGAGCAAAGTTATCTAGGCTACTGGCAAAAGAAGTGAGTCAAGAAGTGAAATGTGTGAAGCTAAGCTAAGCAAGAAGAGAAGTAAAGACCAGGGGGAACTGATAGAAATGTTCAAAGGACCAGAGGTCATGAGAGGACCAAAGAACCAGTGTAATAGGAGCTCCTGTTAGGAGTTAACCAGAAGATAAGTGATCGGAGTTAGAGAGAGGGAACTCTGGGTTTCTAAAGTGGAACAACTCAAATTGTCAACATGGCCCAAGGTACAGTCATTGAAAGCAGTATAGAGGAGGTCATTGTTGATAAAGAGGTTATCAAAATTAACAACCAGGGAAAGGAACTGAACAATTGGTAGATGTTATTTTTATTGCTATTATTATAACTCATCACAGCATTCTTAAGAACTACAAGAAATACATAGAACTATATGTAGAACAGAATCAGAGTCTTAGCAAACAAATATTATCTTACAAACGTAGTACCAACAGAGTTCTGTCTCCAAAGCTAGCTTATATTCAAATCTATGGTGTCTGAAAGAACAGAAGAGAAAACAGGATTTCAGACACAGCATGTATTAGACCATTCTCACACTGCTATCAAGAAATACCTGAGACTGGGTAATTTGTAAAGGAAAAAGATTGACTCACAGATTCACACATCTGGGGAGGCCTCAGGAAACTTACTCATAGTGGAAGGGGAAGCAGGGACATCTTACATGGCGGCTGGTAAGAGAGAGGAGTGTGTGTGAAGGAGGAACTGTCAAACACTTATAAAACCATCAGCTCTCATGAGAACTCACTCGCTATCACAAGAACAGCATGGAGGAACCGCCCCCCATGATCCAATCATCTCCCACCAGGTCCCTCCCTTGACACGCGGGGATTCTGGGGATTACAATTTGAGATGAGATTTGAGTGAGGACACAGAGCCAACCACATTATGTCACTAATTACACTTTTTGATCTTTACTGATTTATATGGAAGGGGCTTCTCTGTCTTTATTTGTTGCTAGTGTTTTTAATTAGGAAATTTCAGAACTGGTGGTGCAAGAAAAAAGAATAATTATGAGGTCATCCTGATTTGGAGGGTGGAGAGGAAGGAGAAAAGGAAGATTAAGAAGATCTTGGAAGGAAGATGGCTAAACAGCCCTCACACACTAGTAAATCTAGATGCACTAGTAAATCTCAATAGCTAACATAAAGAAAAAGGGACTAGCTTTCCATTCTTTCCCATTTAAACCATTTCTACTTTATTTCATATGAAACAATCCAGTGAGATAAGTTTAAAATAACTGAGAATGTCTCTATTCAGAGTCACTCCCTGTACAACATCACACATAACACATACTCTAACATCTAACACAATATAACACCATTTGGGATGTGCTTGACCAAGTATCTAAAAATTGTCATAATAAAGGAATTCAAAACTCCAATTTTTCTTTTTTTCTAATCATTTACATTTTCCAGCCCTCCCTACAAACTCCAATTTTCCTTCTTGAATTTCATCTTATTCTACCAGTTGAAAGTGTTTCAGAATAGAAAGCATAAATAGCAGCTTCGTTTTATTTATACAAAAGTGTTTCTTGCTCTTTACTGAGCCACTGGTTCCCATAGCCTGATTTTGGAGAAGGCAGGATAGCTGAAGGCAGGTTATTTCCCATGCATTCTCTGAATCTGTCCCACAGGCTGTTTAACACAAGTTGAAGGAAGTACATTTTGGGAAGAAAGTTCAGCATAGGATGTGGTACAGGCCTGGGGATAGCCTACACAAGTGACACAAGGTCTTAGTGTGGCCGTCAAAACAAGGAAGATGAGAGGCTGGGTGTGACTCAGTGACTAACTCTCCACCTTGGGAAACCAGGAGTTCTTGTGAGTAAGCCCTGCCCAAGATAATGAAAGTATAAAAATATATTTACACAATAGTCATTGAAGTTAAGTGTTTTTCATCTTGTTTTCTAGTCTCCTGGCTAAACAGGAAGTTTTTTGCAGGATGCTCCAATATCCTCTGTTCAGAGTAACAACTTTAGCACTTTGCTTTCCTTTTCTCCCACGATACACTTAATGTTTCCGCTCTAGGTCCTGGATTTAGTCACAGATTTCCTGCAGGAAGCTAAGGCCCTTTGGCTTTTTTGCAAGAATCAGGCATACTCCACATAAAAGAGTCACAAGGAACCTTTTGTAGATAGCTTCGTCTTATTGATGTGCCTTGGGGAAAGTCAGAATGGGTGAGTTAATAAAACTGCAAAATACAACCAGCACCTCTGTCAATTTCCACAACACTCACTGGAAGTCAGGGACTTAAAATAGTTCCTGATCTTAGGGGAAGGATAAGTGATTCACTGGGCTCACTGCAAAAGGAAACTCTTTCTCCAGAGCTTATCTTGGCACCTAAAAAACATTACAAAGGCTAAATGCTACTGGCATATAAAGATGATGATGAAAATAAAATTAAGCCAGTGGGAGCTGGCTATATTGTGTGAACATCTAGAGTGATTACATTAACAGTTGCCAATTTTCCTTTAAACTAATATTCTATTCACCTGGACATACTTAATTACAAGTTCTACCCTTCTGATTCAGTAGAGCATGGTGACAGATCGTGTGGACCTGGAGTCAGGGGCCCTGGGTTTCAATCCCAGTTCCAACACATTTCTCTACATGACATTTAGGAAATCTGTTCATTGACGGGGGGATCGATTTCTCTTTTTCTTCATCTTTAAAATGGGAATAATAATTGCATTTGGTTGAATCAAAAACTTAGCCATTTTTGTAGCTTAAAACCTACATAAATTTCTTCTAAAGATTAAGGAGCTAATACCTGTTAAAATTTAACAAAGCAATTATATTTTTGTTATTATCATGTTCCATCATTTGTTCTTTTGATCTCCAGTTATGGAGTAGAAATAAAATGTGGACCACTTAATAACACTCTGGAATATAAGATACTGGAGGAGCCGGGCGCGATGGCTCAAGCCTGTAATCCCAGCACTTTGGGAGGCCGAGACGGGCGGATCACGAGGTCAGGAGATCAAGACCATCCTGGCTAACACGGTGAAACCCCGTCTCTACTAAAAAATACAAAAAACTAGCCGGGCGAGGTGGCGGGCGCCTGTAGTACCAGCTACGCGGGCGACTGAGGCAGGAGAATGGCGTAAACGCGGGAGGCGGAGCTTGCATTGAGCTGAGAGATCCGGCCACTGGCTCCAGCCTGGGCGACAGAGCGAGACTCCGTCTCCAAAAAAAATGATACTGGAGGAAAGCAGTTTTTACATGGTTCACTGCTGCATTCAACCCTGGAAAAATGCCTGGTACACAGCACATACTCAGTAAACATTTGCTACATGAATGGATAAATTAATAACATGAAGATGACTACAACAAGATAGAATTTACCACCTGTCTTAAAATCTAGAGCTATTTTATCCCATTTCTTTTTAGAAAAATGTGCTATTTGTTTTGAAATAGTAACTTCTCTAATTAGACCAGGTGGGCGGGTGCATTTTCAAGATGCTCAGGTACACCTAGTTCTGAAAGCCTTAATCTCCAGAGATTTCAGGTCATCCCAGAAATGTCAGTGGCAACCCAACTGAAGAAACAGCTGAAGTTATAGGAGGGGTCTGCTCTGAATAACAGGAACCAGCTTGGATGTCCACCATTCTTAAAAACTCATGATAGTTATACCTGTTCAGAGGTAAGAATGACACATTTACTTTTGACATTTACCTTCCCAATTTGTCTTCTGCCTCAGTTTCTTTTCCTTGCAATAAACAAGGAAACTATAGAGAAGTTCTGAAATAGAGATATTACTTTTCATTTTCTTTCTATTTTATTTTATTTTTGTTTCGTAGAGATAAGCTCAGGATGGTCTTAAACTCATGTACTCAAGCAATCTCTCCACCTTGGCTTCCAATGTGCTGGGATTACAGACATAAGCCATCACACCCAGCAGATTTTTCTTGATAATTTATAGCAAAAGGTCTTGGGCCTGATCCTTAAAACCTATGTAGTGGCATCGACTGAAGGCCATAAGAAATATTAAGGAAATGGCTTTTGGCATGAAATGTTATTGGCGTTTTGAGTCTACGACTAAAGAGACATTGACAATTTGAAGAAACAAAATTAGCATACCGATCATGACTTTCTATTTACCAGCCACAGGATATTTTTAAAAAGAGTATGGACATAATACTGATGCAGGAGTTTTTCTCGACCCCTTCGTTGGAATTGCAACAGAGGTGCCCTGTTTATTTGGCCTGCTGCACTCAACCTTTTGTGGGAGGGAGCGTATGAGCGAGCGAGTGTTCCAGACAGCTGCTTTGGGTGCTGGCAGGAGCAGGCTCCAGGCAGGCCCCGTGGCAATGCCAGGGTGGGGGGTGCCTGTGACCCCGAAGCCCCAGAGGGCATGTTACAATGCTCTCTTAGCTCGGCCGTCCATGGACAGCAGTGTGTTATCAGCTCAGTAGATTCCTTGACTCATTGTGTGGAGCAGCTGCCCTCCACCAGTGACCACATAGGGCCAGTATGACAACCTTTTTTGGGTATCCACACTCGGTGGATCCCAAGCTCCTGTCTGGCATCCAAGAAGAATTAGGTTGCACGGACACTTGAAGGATGGTGGAGGTGGAGAATTTTATGTAGCGATGGAAGTGGCTCTCTGCAGAGAGGGATGCTGGAGAGGGGACAGGAAAGGAAGATAATCTTCCCTGAAGTCTGGTTGTCTCTGGCTGGCTCTTCTCCAAAGTTAAGCTGTCTCTCCTCCAAAGTCCAGCCATCCCCCTGAAGTCAAGTCACCTCTCTCCAGTCAAGCTGCTTCTCTCCTCTACTGACTGAGTCTGGGGTCTTTATAGGCACAAGATGGGGATCCTGCCAGGCCATAGGTAGTTTTGGAAAAGGCAACATTTTATTGTTAGAAAGACATTATTCAGAAAGAACCAATTGAGAGAGAGTGAGCGAACAGGGATAGAAATTCTCACTTTTGAGCCGCGGGTTTTGGGATTTTTGACCTGAAAGTGAGATTTTGCCAGGGGCCCACCCCTGTCTGCCTAGGATTTCTCTGCCTCATGCCTCTATCAATACAATTCTTATTAAAATGTGTAAGTGGTACAGATAGGCAAAAGTATAAAGGACAAGCAAGCCAGCTCTGAGCTACAGTGCCTGTGTCTCAGTCCTGGGTCCATCACTTACTAGCTGGGAGACACTAGGAGAGCTGCTTACCCTCTCTGTGCATAACTTTCCAGAGTATTAAATGAGATGCTACCCAGGAAGCACCTTGCACAATGCCTGGAATGGCGAACACTTAATAATACGTCATCTTACTGATCCTATGATGTTTAATGAAGATAACATCTGCTTTGGAAGAGATGCTTTTAGAAAGACAGAATCATCAAAACGCTTTCTTCTTTTTGTTTTGTTCCCATTTACATCATTTCCCTTAAAATAGTGTCAGTTCTGAAGTATTTAAATTTTTATTCAGCTAAAAAAAAAGTTCGACATTGCAGATACGGCATGGTTGGTCATAGTCATTGTTTAAAAATAAAAGATCAACAACAACAACAGAAAAACCTTTTTGATGATGTTCACTGGAAATCTTGACACTTCGATTCATCTTTTGACCATCTTCCTGTTTCAGTAAGATTCTCATGAGACTCTTGGAAGAATATAGTCGAACACACTCAAGAGTGAACTGTGCACCCACTTGTGTTGTAAGGATGTTGTTTATATTTTAGATCCTGTTTTCTTCCTGGATGAAGTGCCGCTGTTACCAGGTGCTTCTCCCACTGTTATCGTCTCCTCCTCAGGACTCAGCCTGCTGGAAGCAGCTTCCTGCAGGCTCTTTGTGAAACTGGCCACTAAAGAATAGGAGAGAGCCTGTCAAAGGTTATCTCCCACCTGGGTTGCGGTTTCCATGAATATCAAGGTTCATCACAATCTGGTGCAGCAATTTATATGATGTGTCACAGGGCACATAGAAGAAACAGAGTTCTTGCTGAAGGAGAGCCCAGAAGGGGGAAAAAAGATAATGGGGGTGGGCAAATGAGATGCTCAAGGGAATTCCTGCAGTCAGATGCTGTAGACGTCAGTTAAAATACAATGCCTAACCCTTCTGGAGAAAATAATGAATGCATGACACCCCGTACAATGAATTCTAAATTGCTTTGCACGTATCTGATGGTCATGTTGCTCCCAAGAACAACTTTCGTTTGGCTATCCAAATAGAATGAACACCTACTTCCAAGAAAAAATGTTGTTACCTTCTTAGATAATTAACCTCCAAAATTGAGGCAAAATAGACCAATTTTACTCCAAGAATCAAGAGGCAATTCATGAGGTAATCAGAAAGCAAGGATGCTTAATTATGCATCTAAACCTCCTGATTCAGCTATGCCATGCCATAGAGCCAAAAGGAAGATTGATCTCTGCCCAAGTCTACTTCCCAGACTGGGAAGATTAGCAGGAGGGCAGAGGCTCACAGGGGTACAGAAACTGACGATATGGAAGCCCCGCTGCAGCCCTGTTAGATACTTCAATATCTGCTAAGAAGTAAGCACCATGCCTGTAGAATCCACTTACTTAAGGAAATGAATTACTAAGGTTGCATCCTCTGAGTTAGCAGTTATTGACGGTAGCAGCAAAGACTTGACTTAGGAATGGGGAAAATATCACTCGTTACACTTCCTCTAAGCCAATCTCAGCTATTTCCTCTTTACTACTCATGGCTTCCTTCCAGGCACAGACAGCCTCAAGTAACATTCCTATAATTCCCAAACCAGCCCGTCCTACCCCAAACCAGTTCACTGACTTCAAGGACAAATCATAAATGGTAGTCATAACAGCAAAACGCAAAGCATCATCTGGAATTTTCCCCTTGTTGACAAATTAGAGAGAAAAATGGAGCTGAAGAGGGTGATGTTGAATAAGAGAACATCATTATCATTTCTTAGAAGTACTACTGTGATAAGTTTTCATACATGTCAGAAAATAGAGATTCGGGAAATACATAGAACTGCTTTTATTCTGAATTAGTTGTTCTGGAGTCAGGTAAAAATCTTTCCTGAATCCCTAAGACAATCACTTTCCACCAATTGGATAACACTAAGAAGGTTTTAGACCACAAGGGAATTTGAAACACTTCCCACTAAGCTAGAACTAGAATATGTCTAGGGAAAGCCATGTTTCTGATAAAGAGATTTCAGTCTCAAAAGCAAGTGAGAAAACATTGATTTAATTTTTAAAAATCAAGTGAGCCTCACTACTCTGAAAACATTAATCAAAAAAGAAAAAAAAAATCATGGTTTCTGCTCACATTGGCTATAATACTGAAGCTATACTCCAACATATGCCTAATACATTGTCTAATCCGTGTTTAAAATTCTGTATTTAGTGTTTTAGTCATTTGAGTTAGGACCTGCGTTCAAAAAAATATTTATTGAATGCCTAACATTTCCATGCACTATGTTAGGCAATGGCTATGCAGAGATGTTTGAAACACAGCGTTTGACCCCTAGTATTTCAAATTACTACCTAATGAATCATTGTTAAAAGTAAAAATTTTCCTAGAACATTTTGAGCATCAAAATCAACAATAGTTATAGATTATAGACCACAAAATAAAATTAAAAATCCATGAGATGAAAAAAATAAGGAAAGAAAGAGAAAAAAAATATTGAGGGAGGGAGGGAGGAAGGAAAGAAAGAAGGAAGGAAGGAAGGAAGGAAGGAAGGAAGGAAGGAAAAAGGAAGGAAGGAAATGAAGGAAAGATGTGAGGGAGGGAGAAAGAGAAGAAAGGAAAGAAAGA
>NC_045449.1:63181600-63196447 GCF_002776525.5 Piliocolobus tephrosceles | reverse complement strand
AGGAAAGATGTGAGGGAGGGAGAAAGAGAAGAAAGGAAAGAAAGAAGAAAGCAAGAAAGAAAGAGAAACAAAGAAAAAGAAAAGAAAGGAAAGAAGAAAGAAAAAGAAGGAAAGGAAGGAAAGAAGGAAATAAAAGAAAAAGAAGGGAGAGAGGAAGAACCTTGCTAAGAATAGATTTCAAACTAGTAAATATGGAAGAATAAAGGAATTTCACTATATTGGCCAGGCTGGTCTCCAACTCCTGTCCTCGTGATCCACCCACTCAACCTCCCAAAGTGCTGCGATTACAGGCATGAGCCACCAAAGAGAATTTTAAAATTCCTTTATTCAGCAGGACACAGTGGCTCATGCCTGTAATCCCAGCACTTTGGGAGGCCGAGGTGGGTGGATCACAAGGTCAGGAGTTCGAGACCAGCCTGGCCAATATAGTGAAACCCTGTCTGTACTAAAACTACAAAAAATTAGCCAGGCGTGGTAGCAGGTGCCTCTAATCCCAGCTACTGGGGAGGTTGAGGCAGGAGAATCGCTTGAACCCAGAAGGCCGAGGTTGCAGTGAGCCAAGATCGCGCCACTGCACTCCAGCCTGGATGACAGAGAGAGACTTTGTCTCAAAAAAGGAAAAATCACTTTGGGCAACTACCATAATAGTAATTGTTATAGAGATGAACTATTAGTGGATGCTAAAACTACGGGTGGAAGTTTGATTTAAAAAACAGATACTTACATAAACTCAAAGCATTTTCCCACAAGACACGTATTTAGTACAAAGGGAAAAACAGTAATTTTACAGTGGAGAAACCCTATCATCTTAACCAAAGGGATCAAAATTACCACCAATAATGAGAAAAATAGACATCATGTGTCCCCCATAAGATTGCACTAAGAAAGACAAAACCTCACATCTGAATATTGCCAGAAATGCATAATGTAAATCAAATCATGAGAAAGATTCAGACAAACCTAAACTGAAATGTGGTCTACAAAATAAATGTCCTGTATTTATCAAAAGTATCAAGGTCATGAACAATAAACACCAAATAATTGTTTTACAATGAAAGAGAATAAAAAGGTATAACAATCAAATATAATATGTGATCATGGACAGGATACCAAATGATAATTTTTTTTTTTTTTTTTTTGCAGTAAAAGACATTATGGACAAATGACAAAATTTGATAAGATCTGTCAACTAGATGAAGGCTCACAAGTGTTTTCTCTAGAAGATCAGATGGTAAATGTTTTCAGAGACTGCAGGCCATGTAGTCTCTATCACAACTATTTACCAATACCATTGTAGGCAGAAAGCAGCCAAGGATGGTCCATAACAAATAGGCATGGCTGTGTTCCAATCAAACTTTACTTACAAACATAAATGGGAAGGCACATTTGCCAACTGCTGGACTAAATTAATACTAGATCAATATTAATTTCCTAATTTGCTTATTGTACTGTGGTTATGTGAAAGAACATTTATTTTTAGGAAACATGTACTGAAGCATTTCGGGATAAAAGACATCATATTTGCAACTTACTCCCAAAAATTTCAGAGAAAGAAAAAGAAGACAAATAATAAACAGGTAAATAAAATAAATAAAAGAAGACAAGAAATAAATAAATTTGAATATTCGGGGAACCTGGTGAACAATATATGGAAACTCTTAGTACTATTTTTGCAAATTATCTTTAAGTCTGAGATAATTTCAAAAGCAAAGCATGGTGGTACGTGACTCCTCTAGTCCCAGCTACTCAGGAGGCTGAGGTGGGAGGAGCCTACAAGTTCAAGACCAGCCTGGGCAGCATAGGGAGACCCTATTTCTAAAAAACGTATCAATTTAAAGTTGAGAAAATGAATTATGGGAGGAAGCCCAAGTGGAATAATGCCATGTAGATAGAGAAGATGACTTGAGAGGTAGGAGTGTAGGAGTGTAATACAGAGTCAGCAGCAAGACATAAAAATTACAGTTGACAGAGATAATGGGGATAGAATTTCCTCTAGGGCTGCCTTTTAAAGACCAACTTAAATAAAACTGACTCCCATTTTCTTACAGGCCATAACTTTCAATGATGCCCCAAAAGCACAGTTCACATAAATGTTCCTCCTACTATGCATTGTGTGCAAAATGCATAACTCTAAAGGAAAATTGCTTCTACATTTTCTCCTCCTCAACTCCCACATTGTTGGGGTTGTCTGGGCTTTTGAAATGTCACAGAAATATTGTGCAGAGCACAAAGAGCTGCCAAACACTGCAACCAAAGTTTGTCCAGACATATGCATAAGTGACTGGGATGTGAATTATGAGATTGTGGAAATAAAATCTTTACCTCTCAGACAGTTTCCAAGGCAATGCCTTAGAACTGATATGGACAAGAGGCAGGAGGATGGGGGTCCTGAGCAAAGGCCCTACCCTCAAGCCTACATACCTGAGGCCCTAAATGGGAACAGGCATTCCAGTTTTTGCACCCAAAAGTTGCCTTTAGCCCGACACACCCCCCTATCCTGTACCCATATAAACCACAAATCCCCAGCTCTAGGAGGAGAGAAGGAGACAAAGAGAAGAGCAGAAGAGTAGTAGAGACGGGGAGAAGAGAAGGAATGTCGGGAGGAGTTCGGCTGGGGACGGTTGGAGAATCAGCCACTGGACAGCTAACTCCAGGGAAAGACCATCTTCCCACTCCATCCCCTTCCCAGCTCCCCATCCACCCCCTAAGAATGAAACCACTCAATAAAACCCCAGCATTCACCATCCTTCAAATCCATCTGTGACCCAATTTTTCTGGGACACTGGACAAGAGCTCAGAATACAGAAAGCTGTCACTCTGGCCCTCTGTCCTTGCAAAAAGGCAGAGGGTCCACTGAGCTGGTTAACACTTAAGCTTTACATAGACAACAAGGCTAAAAGAGCTCACTATAACACACACCTGCTTGAGCTTCTGCACCTGTCTGTCTGCCTACTCCCCCTCCCATAAGGAGTTTGAGCAGTGGCAGCTACCAACAGAGGAAAAAGTATTTCCTTGGCATTTGGTCTCAAATGATCCTTAGCAACATGGGAATGGTAGCATGGATTCTGGAGGATACATGGAAGGATGAAATAACAAAATGTGTATATATGACTGGAGTTGACCAAGCACTTTCTCGCTTTTCTTCCCTCAAGGATATCACTAATATGATTGTGACTCTGAAAAATTTCTAACCACTTAGGGCATTCAGGTCTCTGTTCTAAACCTAAGGTAAACCCTATAAATGTCACAATGCATTTTGGCATTAAATCTCCAGCCTTTGAGAAGGTTCATGTGACATTTTCTTTGTGACAGAAATGATTGCAAGAGTTGATTTTGTTGATTGGCTTTTTGTTTCAATTGCAACAGAGTCTGAAAAACTACCCGGCAACAAGTAAACGGAATACCGCTGTCCCCGTAATAATACTACAAGAGAAAAACATCTCAGGGAGAAAGAAGTTAGTACATTTCTGACATTCCAAGGTGTGAAAGGAAGCAATCTGACGTCTGAAAGCCGGAAAAAAAACAGTTCCTTGGCCCATGCTGTTCATACACACCAAGGTCACCTAGAAAGTTATCAGAACTCAAAAATAAATAAAATTAAAAGTCTATTTTAAATGATCTCCTGTATCCAAAAGCTGCAAACAAGCACGTGAAGATTTCAACGTTTTATCTCTCTTATTTGAAAGTCCTCATTAATACTGTATTATGCTGAGGTTGAACTCAGCTAAACACTAGAATTACAGAATGATTTCCCAACAAACACATTGCTCACTATATATAATGAAGACCATAAGAGAAAAATCCTGGGGATATTGTTAACTGAAAGGTGCAAAAATGAGGAAATGTCGTTGCTCAAAAATAATTAGATTAACTGAAAAGACAACTCTTAATAGAACTAATATCATACTAAAGCAAAGGAAGTAAAGCAAGCTTTGTCTTGAAAGTCAAATGGTCTCCTCTTATATATGTTCATTTCTAGGGGAAAGGGTGATTTTAAGCTGCCAAATCAGTATAAATAAAAGTCCCACTTACGGCCGGGCGCAGTGACTCACGACTGTAATCTCCACACTTTGGGAGGCCGAGGCAGGCAAATCACGAGGTCAGGAGTTCAAGAGCAGCCTGGCCAACATGGTGAAACCCCGTCTCTGCTAAAAATACAAAAATTAGCCCAGTGTGGTCGCACGTGCCTGTAATTCCAGTGACTCCGGAAGCTGAGGCATGAGAATTGCTTGAACCTGGGAGGCGGAGGTTGCAGTTAGCCGAGATTGCACCACTGCACTCCAGCCTGGGCAACAGAGCAAAATTGTCTAAAAAAAAAAAAAAAAAAAAAAAAGTCCCACTTACATTAAAATTTGAAGAGTCCCAGTGCAGGTGCTCATGTGCACATATGCTCATGTACACACACACACACACACACACACACACAACTGTATATTAACTAGAATATATTTTTAATATATATTTACTGTGGTAGATGGGAAGATTGTTGTATGAAACAACCAAAGATGAAAGATACCAGAAAAAAGTAGAAAAAAATTCAGAAACACTAATAGCATGAAATGATGGAGAGTGTCCTAGCATGTCTTCTCT
Source organism: Piliocolobus tephrosceles (assembly GCF_002776525.5). NCBI lineage: Eukaryota > Metazoa > Chordata > Mammalia > Primates > Cercopithecidae > Piliocolobus > Piliocolobus tephrosceles. The sequence continues at coordinate 63,191,857 of NC_045449.1, read as the reverse complement.
GTACCTCGTTTCTGTCATTTGTTATTTCTGTAATCTGAGAAAAATCATACTTTATTTCTCCAAGCCCCTGGTTGATCTTCTGCAACATGGGAATGGTAGCATGGATTCTGGAGGATACATGGAAGGATGAAATAACAAAATGTGTATATATGACTGGAGTTGACCAAGCACTTTCTCGCTTTTCTTCCCTCAAGGATATCTCACTAATATGATTGTGACTCTGAAAAATTTCTAACCACTTGCATGTGTGTTAAACAATAGATTGAAACTGAGTAACAGTTAAGTAATATACAAATAATTAAATGAAGAGTCATTGGATTACAGGCGTGAGCCACCGCGCCCGGCCTCAAAGTGTTTTTTTAAAAGAATAACGTCTATTTTAGATTCAGGAGGTACATGAGCAGGTTGGTTACCTGGGTATACTGTGTGATGCTGAGATTTGAGATATGAATGATCTCATCACCCAGGTAGTGAGTACAGTAACCAACAGTTTTTCCACCCTTGCTCCTCTCCTTTCCTCCCCACTCTAGTAGTTTCCAGGGTCTACTGCTGCCGTCTTTGTGTCCATGACTACCCAGTGTTTAGCTCTTTCTTACAAGTGAGAACATGCAGTGTTTGGTTTTCTGTTCCTGCATTAATTTACTTAGGATAATGGCCTCCAGCTCCATCCATGTTGCTGCAAAGAACATGATTTTGTTCTTTTCTACGACTGCCTAGTATTACATGATATATACCACATTTTTTATATCTACCACATTATCATTTTCCAGTCCACCATGGATGGGCACCTAGGTTGAGTCCATGCCTTTGCTATTGTGAATAGTGCTGTGATTAACATACCAGTGCATGTGTCTTTTTGGTAGAACAATGTATTTTCTTTTGGATATATAGCCAGGAATGGGATGACTGGGTCAAATGGTAATTCTGTTTTAAGCTCTTTGAGAAATTTTCAAACAGCTTTCCGCAGTGGCTGAGCTCATTTACATTCCCACCAACAGTGTATAAGCGTTCTCTCTTCTTCACAGCCTCACCAGCATCTGTTGTTTTTTGGTGTTTTTAATAATAGCGATTCTAACTGGTGTGAGATGGCATTTCGTTGCGGTTTTGATTTGCATTTTTCTAATGATTAGTGATGTTCAGCATTTTTCATAGGTTTGTTGGCCGCTTATATGTCTTCTTTGGAGAAGTGTCTGTCCATGTCCTCAAAGTGTATTGATTTACACAGAATCTCATCTAAAAAATATCTTCACAGCAACATCTAGACTAGTACTTGACTGAGCACCTAGCTACCATGGTATAGCCAAGTTGACACATAAAATTAACCATCATACATACAACCACCAAACTCATTCTTCCCCCTGGGCCTTAGTAACCGCTCTCCTCTCTGTTTGGAAAACTCTTCCTTACATGCTTCATCACTCTCACATCACTCAGGTCGCAGCACAAATGTCACCTCTACAGAGAGACCTTCCCTGCCTAACCTATGTATTGCATTTTCCCTGCCATCTTCCTCACCACAACATGATCTCTTACATCTCCTGATTTTATTTTATTTATATGCTTATTACTACCTACAGTCATCTCATTTCCGCATTCTCTCATTTGTTATGTTTCTCCCATTGGCTACAGGATAATTAGCTGTGTGTGTGCAAGGATCTTATCTGCTTCCCATTCTATCTTCAGTATACAGAATCCTGTCTAATACATAGTAGGCATTCACTAAGTATTTGATGAATGAATCAATCAACCAATCAATACTAAGTACTAAAATACTATTCGATTATTATTTTTATTTTATTATTACTGTTATTATTTGTACTCTGGTCTTTAAAAATCATACTCATCACACCTGGTGTGGTGGCTCACGCCTGTAATCCCAGTGCTTTGGGAGGCCGAGGCGGGTGGATCACCTGAGGTCAGGAGTTCAAGACCAGCCTGGCCAACATGATGAAACCCCATCTCTACTAAAAATATAAAATTAGCTGGCGTGGTGGTGCATGCCTGTAATCCCAGCTGCTTGGGAGGCTGAGGCAAGAGAATCACTTGAACCCGGGAGGCGGAGGTTGCAGTGAGCCAAGATCAGGCCATTGCACTCCAGCCTGAGCAATAAGAGCAAAACTCCATCTCAAAAAAAAAATCATACCCATCCCATATCTGGATTATCTTTTAATGACAGATGCTGAATTTATCCTTAATCCCACTTATCTGATGATTCCAAATAAAGTTTGTGAAATTTAAATTTTATTATATGAGAAGCAGGAGATAGATTATTAAGAAAATTGAAACAAGAGTTATAAAGCTTAGTATTTCATACATTAGCTCGTCTGATTATGGATATAAAGAATAGAGCCCTAAAATAGACTGTGCCTACACACACACAATGACTTTAAAATGATTCAATAATTCTGTAAAATTCAGGCTGAAATAACCAAGATTTGAGATATTTGGGTGAGTAAAGTAACGGTGAGCTCCTATTTCTTGGATTAGCTTGTTGGCTGGTTGTATTTTCTCTATTGCTTTGTACATGCAGACCTAACTGAGGAGTGTTTCAAAATTTACACCTGGCAGAGAAAAGGAGCTTCCCTGAAAATTTACTTTTTTTGCAAAGAGATGAAAGTTATGACTTCATTATTTCTGGAGAGAATGAAAACATGTAGGTAGATGTTGGATGGTGAAACCAAGTAAACCTCTTACCGAGGCATATTTCCATATTTCATTCTATCTATACAATATACAACTAAAGTTTTTGACTTGCTGATGAATATGGTGGTTGTAGCAGAAACAGATCTTTTTCTAATGATTGAGCCTAGATTTTGTTAGCATAAAGGCATATGTAGAAGTAATAAAGTCCCAGGGAGGTCTCTTCCACAAGGAAGAAGCCCTTCTTTCCCAAGAATCTCCTGGATGCCTCAACTTCATCTTTTCTCTCTATTTAACCTGAGACCGTCACACGAACATCTATGTTCAATCTTTTTAGTTTTTCATCTTTGAGTTGCATTTTCCCATGAGGCTAATTATTCTTTCAAAAATAATTGATGAAAATACAGGAACAGAAATTACCTACTCTCTTTTTCCAAAAAAAAAAAACAAGATGCTAAAGCAGGAAAGAGATGAGCACTCCCTTGATACCCATAGGACATCCTGAGAATCACTTCCCTGTGGAGCATTTGTTAGTATTAACTGAAAGCAAGACAGTAAAAGAGACCTTTAGAGGAACTAAATCAGTATGCAGTTTGCTTTGAAGATAAGAGGGAGAAAGGAAACTAACACCCTACCCCTCCTTCATGGCAAGTCTAGTCCTGAGCTCTTGACCTCTAAGCCCACTTGTCATTGAACAACATTGTGAAATAGGGATTATGATCCCGATTTACAGACCTGGGCAACTGATTTGACCTCCTTGAGTCTCAGCCAATGTGAGACAGAAGGGAGGATTAAGTTGGTCTGTCCAGCTCCAAAGCCTGCCTCGAAGCAACCTCATATCCAGTGACAGCAAAGGCCATCCAATGCAAAAAGCAGAAACCATAAAGGAAAAGATAAAGAGGCCTAGCCACTTAAAAACAAAGGAAAAAAATTGTATGGCAACAAAAAGACAAGTAACAAACTGGGAAGATATTTGCATATGTAAGAGAATCATTTTCCAATAGGAAAGTGATTCTTATAAATCAATTAGTAAAAGATAACCTCACAGGAAAAAACAATGGGAAAGGATTAAACAATTCATTAGAGACAGATTTTAAATAGCTCAGAAATATATACAAAGATATTCAAGTTACCCAATAACAAAGAGGACAGCCAAAGTAGCAAGGATTAAGAAGACAGGCAAACAAAACCCTCTGCTGGCAAGAGTTTGAGAAAATGGAAATTTACATACATCTTTGTAGAAACTGTAAATTGGTACTGTCTTCCTGGAGAAATGGGTGACTATAGTTGATAATAATGTACTGTGTACTTGAAAAACTGCTAAGAATATAGATGTTAAATGTTTTCACAACAACAAAAAATAAGTATATTGTGGTAATGGAGATGTTAAGTAGCTTCATTTAACCACTTCACGACAGAGGCATATATCAAAACATCATGTCGCATACCATAAATACATATAATTTTCGTTCATCAGCTATAACTTAATTTTAAAAATTTAACTGTGTATGCCTTGAGTCAGTAATTACACATTTAGAATTTAATCTGAATGCTAATGATAGAAAAGTTCACTCATAAATGTATGAGGAAAGCAGGGGCACTAATATTGATAATACCTCTCCAAAAATGCTTATCAATAGGCAACTGGTTGAATCATAATAGCCCAAAAATGAATTCCACTATTGAAAAAGATACTGCATGCTCATATATTTTTCTCTTTTATTTTTATATATTTCTATTTCATTTGATATATATACATATGTATTCATTTCAGAAAAAACAAACCGTAATTTTTGAGATCTGTAACATACCTAGCACTTTACAAAATTTGCAAAGCAATTTCTCGTATTTTATTTCATAGGAAAAACTAAGTTTTCTGTCCAATGATGTTGTAGTGTGATATGATTTCATGCTAAAAGCAATAGTTTCTCGTTTTGCCTGTGAATTTCTTTTAATTATTTCAAATATTTAAAAGTAGGCAGGCTGCCCAGGTGTTTGGTTTCAGCAACCATGATTAAAAGGAGAGGGAAAATGTGGTTTTTCTTTCATTGCATTTCCCTTGAGCATCTTCAAGACCCTTTGAAAGAACAGCTGCCTATCCCAGGCAACCTCTCTGCTTAGTCTACACGGAAGAGATGAAATTCACTCCTAAAGTGTGGGTGTTTTCAGGACCCAGTGAACTGGAACTTTCAGCATCTTCTGCAAGCCCCGTTGGGCCGGCCTTTCATGTGAGCAGGAAGGAAATGACTGACAACTTTCTCGTCTTTATGGAAGGCGGACTTTATTTCCAGCTCTCAGGTCAAAAGGCGGCGGAAAGAAAACAAAATCACTAAGAGATAAAGGCTAAAAATAACGTCCTGTGGGGTGAATCAACTCAGTTTGGGACCCTCAAGACAGCAACAAGGCAAGGATGTGCGTAGGGCTACATCTGCGTCATCCTTCACAGGTGGTCGTGACCAGAATCAAAATGCCTGGGCAAGAGAGGAAGAAGTTCTGCAAACAGGTGTGCTGGAGGGAAGGCGTGGGGAGGGGAGAGGAAGAAGCCACTGAGTCGATCCTGGGCTTGAAGCCCACACACTTTCCCAGCAGTTCACCTCCGGGAGAGCCCAAGGGCTGGACATGGGCTCGGAAGGAGCTAAAATTTGTTTTGGGGTTTTGTGGTTTGGGTGATGCACTTTCAGTTTAAAATATAAATAGATGTGTTTGTGCAGTTGGGCTTTCTTTCTCTTTGCTTTTAATTGTCACTTTAGAAGAAATAAGTCTATGATTCACAGGCTAATGCCAAAAAAAAAGGGAGTTCTCACTGGGTGATTTCCTACTTTATAGGAAGCAATGGGGTAATGGGTTTAAAAGTCACCCGAAAGACATCCGCTGTGGACTTTGATGATGAGTATAAGAATGATTCACTTCATTTATATAGCACTTTAATTGTGTTTTTAGTGACATTCTAATTTGGACATACAACTATCCTAGGAGACATAAGGTGATTATTATTCATCATATTTTACAAGTTAGAAAACAGAGGTCAGATAAGTTAAAGATTGCATGTTCCCTTATAGACTAAGCTATAATAAGCACACACACACACCACATGCACGCGCGCGCGCGCACACACACACACACACACCAGGCACAATCATTATTTCCCTAACTGTACCACTGGGCAAACCCCAAGGGGAAAACTGGTATTAGATGCTGCTAAGGAGAATAGTGCAAAAAATAAATAAAAAATACTGAGTAGAAAAGTATGAGAAGGATTCTAGCCTACATGGATTTAAAAACAAACTAGATCCCAATGGGATTTGAGCAGTGCTACCTTACAAGGTCTTTCCAACTGGCTGCTAAATACTTCCACCAGAATATGCCACTAGTCCTAGGCACCACGTCTATATGCACTAAACAAGACTGATCATCTTTCTTTATCCTCCTCCTTCCTTCCGTTTCTATGTTAATGATGTCACTGTCTTCCCAGGCTCCCAGACTCCAGTGAGTTTTCCAATGTATCCACCTTCCCTGCCTTCTACATTCAATCAGTCCTCTTGCTTCAACCACTGAAATGACTCTTACATGTTCTCTGTCTTATATCCTAATACAATCTAGGATTCCTCCCACCTAGACAAATGCAATAATTTATTCTCTCTTCTCACTGCCGCCACGTCTAATACAGCAGCTCCAATTCGTCTCATGATCTATTCCAGCCAATCTTTCCTTAAATGTGACCTGATTATAACACTGTGCTGCTCAACATCCTTCACTTGCCATAGAATAAATTCTAAATTTGTTGGCCGTGACATTTGAGATCATTCATACAATGGTGTCCAAATGTACATTTACAAAGATCCCCAATTTTTTTTTTTTTTTTTTTTTTTTTTTTTTTTTAGGTGGGGTTTTGTTTTTTCTCCCGGCCTGGAGTGCAGTGGCCGGATCTCAGCTCACTGCAAGCTCCGCCTCCCGGGTTTACACCATTCTCCTGCCTCAGCCTCCCGAGTAGCTGAGACTACAGGCGTCTGCCACCTCGCCCAGCTAGTTTTTGTATTTTTAGTAGAGACGGGGTTTCACCATGTTAGCCAGGATGGTCTCGATCTCCTGACCTCGTGATCCGCCCGTCTCGGCCTCCCAAAGTGCTGGGATTACAGGCTTGAGCCACCGCGCCCGGCCCAAAGATCCCCAATTTAAACAACACCGTAAGACCGCTTTCCCCAAATACTTCCTCTTACCTCAATATCTACCTGCTCAAGATCACTTTACCCTAAATATGCCCTCTTACCTCAATATCTGCCTACTGAAATTCTATATCTTCCTTCTTTGTCTCCAGAAATATTCACATCCTTCAAGGTCCAGTTCAAATGTCCTCTACTTGATGGAGCCCTTTCCAATTATCTGAGCCATTAGACACCCCATTCTTTCCTTCTGCTCCCACTAGACTTGGCATCTCCCTTGCACCACCTATCACATTTGGCCTCTTAATAAAATTGTTTTGTTTCCTAATAAATTGCAACCTCTTTCAAGGGAGATTATAGTCTATACTTTCCATTCTGGAAAGTACTTGACATAACCCTTTGCCCATAGAAGATACTTAATATATATATATCAGTTGTAATAAATTAGAAGGACTAACCAAAGCTTTTAACATAACTTCCAAGTTATTAAAGCATGCAATAATAACACCAAGCTACTTGCAATTCCCCAGACACTTACAATGAAAGCAATAGCTATTATTTACTGAACATGTATTATATGCTGAGGATATCCTACGCATCTTCTAGCCCATAGCAACCCTGTGAAATTTGTCATGTTCACATTTTACATATGAGAAAACAGATGATTAATAACCCCTACAAAGCTGCACAGATGGGAGACAAAGGATGGAGAATCAACGTTATCTAATTCCAGAATGTGCTCCTCATCACCATGCTATCGCCACAACTAATGTCACGGATGTGTTTTCACAGGTATCCTGGACAGTTTCCCTAAAGAGGTAATACTTTTTCACCAAGGCATACACATCCTCTTGCCCAACCTCCCCTGGAGAACAGCTGGATAAAGTCGTGATGGGTGTAAACCATGGCTGAACACCAAGCTGTGAGCTAAAAGAAAGAACAGAATCTAGAACCCAAGAGTAGAACAGGGGTCACCAAAGCAAGACCAAGACAGGAGCAGACCCATTAGCTGAGTTGAATCCAACAGACGGTGAAGCTGGAAACCTGACTTGGAACAGACAGGAGCAGGCATATGGACAAGTGCAAGGTCTGAAGAGGCCAGCAGTAGACAGGAACAAAACAAAAAGCTGACCTGCCAGGGGTCCAGAACACAGTCATGCAGAATGGGCAAGGAGTCAAATTCAAGCAACCCCAAGGCTACAGCTCCAGATGTGCTGATGTTTCTGGGAAGGCAGGACACAATCTCAAACATTATCTGACTTGGGACTTTTAGGTACAGTTAAATGGAAAGTCCTGCCCAGAGAAGAGAATGGTGTTTGGGGGGAAGCTAATTCAGAAACTTCCGATAATTTATTTTTATATCCCCAAAAGGCCATGGCACAATTGGAAGTACACAGTAAACACTCCATAAACATTTGTCGATTACCTAATAGAGACGGAAGTTTGTTTGTATGTTTTCCTCTTGTAAACACAAAGTAAATCATACCCAGTCAAGTGCCCCTTGCTTAAACTAGCACAACAAATCAGAAGTACCCTAACGAGGCCAATTCTTTTGCAGGGTGCAGAGTTGAGTCCTGCGGGAGAAGACTGCTCTATCCCCTAAGCCTAAGTAACTGGAAATGCCATACATCGCTGCCAGGGAATAAACAAAGATTCCCTGACTACTTAAGAGCAGTACAAGCATTCTCCAAGATACTATGATTTCAAGCAGCATTTGGGAAGCTAGCTTGAGTCAAAACTAGACTCTTCCAGAAAGACCCATTCCATAACAACACTTCAAAAACTCATCTTTCCCAGATAAGAAAATTCACTATACATCATCATCAAATTTCCCAAAAAATCCAAGTTATCTCTGTTATAGGGGTCAAAATTCAAGGCCAATCATTCACTCCAAACAGAACTTTTTCAGATGTTTGAAATTCCCACATGAGTTAGACCAGACAAGATAAACTCTGCCCTTAGAGATTGTGGGGGGTGGGGGTTATCTTCAGCAATTTTCCCTTGTAATCTTTGCTCTCAGATATCCTGAACTGAACTCATTATTCTATTTCAAATAGTATCAGTAACCAAAGTCAACAGAGAAAAGATTATTTTTATTGTTTATGAAATACTTAATATTTATTGTATGATATTGAAGGCTTAAACAAAATATCCTTCTTCATGGGTTACTCTATAATAATAATACCACCTGTAATAGCTTCCATTCAGTCCTAAATAAATTCTCCCTTCCTGCTAAACAGGAATATAAAACGTTAAAACCCATGAACAAAATTAACATTTTTAACTCGATCATTTTAACTAGCCGGTTCTCTATTTATCATGGATGTTGTGACCTAATCATTATTTCCCCTAATAGGTTTTGTTCCTTTAATGATTTTAATAGGCAAATCAGCCTCTTTTATGGGAGCTGGAATGATACTCACATCCCATAACCAGTATCAGCCCTGTCTCAGTCACAAAACAAAAAGGCAACACGGTCATTTAAACCATAAATTAATACTCACACTTAGGCAAGGAAGAATATGTCCTAAGCTTTACCATAAGCTAATGGCCAAACTGTTAAGTCTACATAGATGTTTCTATGAATCTCCTGAAAAGTAATGAAAGTGTGAATATAGGAGAGGGTTCTCACTGAAGTCTAAAACATAGGTTAAAAATTATTTTTCTTTTACCCTTACAGAAAGGAGAGGAAAATCAGAAAATATTAACATAACCTAATTGTCCTATGGAATAAATGCAAGTGTCCCCTGATGGAAATATAGTTCCCTCAATACTGTAGTTAAGATGTTTTCCTCTAAGGTTAAGTGGAAGCAACAACACGGGTCTTACGCACTTACCCATCAAACGCAGAGCCAAAAACTGTGTTTGACCATCCAAACTCTGCTGGCCAGCCAACCTCAGATGTTCGTGGAATATTACTTCTCCTTCGCCTGACTGGGCAGAAAATAACTGACATTAAACACCTGCAATCCACAACATCATTCTTATCAGGCAGCCAGCATCAGAAAAATCTAACTATCTATTTACAGGAGAATGACCGCATATATAGAGTACATCCTACTATAAAATGCAACCTGCAGTTTAAAATTAAAAGTGTTTCTGAGTATACTTATACAAAAAGAGTTTCAAGAGATATTTGACATGTTACAAGCACGTTTATGTTTGGGTGTGCAGTGGGATACCATTTACAGAAAGCCAAAATCACAAAAGAGCATAGCTCATCTAGAAGGATAAGGCAATCCAGCAAGAGTGCCAGGACTGAGGGTCGGCCATCAACAAGGGCTTTGGGTTTATTTGTATATTTTCACAATGAGAAGTACTGATGCATCTTTTATGTAAATGCCTTCTGCTCTTCTCCCCTTCCTCCAGCAAGGGCTTCTGGCCAGTCACGATCGCCATGTTTAGTTGCAAGAAGGGCAGCCGCTCATGCAGTAAGCACCCATGATGGGCTACGTGG
>NC_045449.1:63178368-63181500 GCF_002776525.5 Piliocolobus tephrosceles | reverse complement strand
ACGCCCAGCCCTTGAAAGCTACTCTTAAATTTCTTATCGAAATGACTCAAAGTTTTATCTGTTTGACCCATTGCCTTTCAACTTCTTAGAGAACGCTCCATTTCAATCAAACAAGGTAGTTTGTTGCTCATAGTACTATTTTCCTGCTCAAAGACCTTCTGGGGCCCCTCTGCTCCCTGAAGCTTCCTCTGGTGGTCCTCTGAACCAGTATCTTTTTTCCTGAATTAATAAATCTTTTAGTAGGTTTCCATAGCACTTTAGTGAGTACTGCAGCTCATAAACTAGGATTAAAAACAACAACAACAAAATCTATGCCTTTTTTATTTCCTCTAGTTTGCTAGGCTTCCCCACAGCAGTATGACAGCATCAATAATTTACAATGATTCTCCAAGTAAACTAATCATGCAAACCACACTAATAAAACATTGTAAGCCTAGAACTGTGCTAATGACAACACAGTGGTTACAAAATTAATGATCTCCCTGAACTCTTTATCCAAAAATATCCCACAGCACTTTACGGTTTTAAGATATCAAGAAGCATTTTCCCTCTGCACAAGCAATTTGCTGGCTTCCCCCAGAAAGCACAAATGGCCAGGATAGGAAGTGTATGCTTAAAACTGGAAAATTACAAATATGTGAACCAGCTCTTGAAATTCCCCTTTGCACTGGATTAGAGCCAGGGTAACGAGTCTTACGCTTCCAGCCATGCATGAAAGATGTTTGGGTTTTTTTTCTAATCCAAGACCCAGAGCACTTTTTCATGTTGACTTCCAGGGGACAAGACACTAAGTGAAAGTATATCTTGCCACATGATTGACTTTTCTATTTTTTCTATTTATTTAAATGTGTCATCACAGCTAACCACATCTTTCATTTTATCCCATCCCATTAAGAAATAGGATAAGAGATTTGAGCCCATCATTGGTTTTTTTTTTTTTTTTTTAAGTAAGGATTTAAACGATAGATCTGAAACAGAAGGAATCATCAGAAGGCTTGAAATTGAGCAGTATTCAAACACGGGTAAAGAGCATGAAATACCACCAAATCTGACCACCCACCCTACATTCACTTATCAATATGAAAACACTTTGTCCACGGTAAAGGGCTTTGAGAATGTAAGATATTATTTTAAAGGCTATTATAAAATGCCCAACAAGGACTTTGAGCTAAGCATATCGTATAGCACTAAATGCAGTGTTGGTAGGCGCTTGTGAGTTTTAAAAATCATTACTCATTGTTATTAAGATGAATAATTAGTGTAGCAGCTGTTGGTGAGCCAAACACTAATCTTTGATACAGACTTACCAGGAAGAAATGCCCATTTTCTCAGCCTCTTACCTCTCCCCTCCCCTTGGATCCCAAAGCCACACAGGATGGGCAAAGTAGATCATGTGTTCGATGCATTGTGTATGTGCAAACCAGCATGTGTACACATCACACTCTTCTTTAAGGAACTTGCACTAAGAGGATGGTAAGGAAGGAGCAAAGCTGACTGTCCGAGTTGACTTCCAATCAGGATATCCCAGCTGGAAGCAAGCCAGCTTCCGCTCCTTTGAATAAAGCAAGAAAGACGTGACCTTTCTTATAAGTGAATGAACAATACCATCAGCATGACCCCTTTTATAGTCTTCAGCCTTCAGGGTGATTCTAAGTCATTTGGTAACAAGTGAACTCCCGAAAAAGACTGGTCCGGCAATAAAGTCTGAATATTCCAAAAGGCTGAATGAAACTGCCTAGTCATTCCTCTTTAAAAATCCACTTTTAAGTATCTCCTTTAACTTCAATGATTACCCTCAGGAGTAGTAAGAATCTAGGCATCTCATACACTGCTGACAAAAGAATATGTGGGTGAGGCTTCTTGGTGTCTTCACATTACTTAACAGCAAAAGCTTTCAGAATGTCCTTAACCTCTAACGTAGAAATCCTGCTTCTAGGAATTTACCCTAAGTAAACATTTGTAACGTCACGAACACTTGGCTATGAGAACAATTTTTATAAAACAATTTATAAGAAAGAAAAATCGCAAGACATCTTACATACACAGTAGTCATAGCCAGTCATATTCACTATAGTACACTCATCTGATCACATATTCTGCAGTTATTAAAGAATGGGTATGCTTATTAAGAGTAATAAGAGCAAATGTGTTTTCATTTTGGTAAATTTATATTTGTATTGGTTGTGTGTAGGAAAGACACACACACACGCACACACACACACACAGGGATACACACACACTTTGAGAGTCTAAACCCCGAAAATATAACCAGAGTTATTTCTGAATGCTAAGATTGTGTTTCATTGTTTTCTACTTGCTTATCTGCATTCTCCCAATATCTATTTTAATCATAATTTTTTGAAGTTATGTTAAAAATCTGCAACCCAGAGGAGTATAAGATAGTTTTTGTTTTTGTTTAGTTTGGTTACTGTCATTGTTATTTTCTTTGTTTCTGGTTCTTACGTATGCTTTTTGTTTGTTCGTTGTTTTAAAGGTAAAGTTATTAAGGTATGTTTAGCTCATGGACAAAAGAGAGTTCTCCCAGCAGATTTCTACATTATCCTGCTTTCTATGCCTTTCCCTGCTGACCTGATGAAAGCGTTCTCACCTGCACTGGGCAAGAAAAATAACTTCAGGATGGAGAGTCAAAATAACCCAGATGAGGTTTACAGCCTGGGCAAGGATGAAGGTTGTTGCATGGACCCTTATGAACACAACTGAAGTTCCGGTTGGCAGTTAGCACACACCCTCCAGTTTCCATAATTGCACTTCCTCAGGCCACTGGTGTGAGATCCTTTCTCTACCCCTCCTCCCATGGGGTCATGAAGTTAATCCTGTTAAAACACACACACAAGATTAAATCATCTTTTCATTTTTCAGACAAGCACATAACACCACCCTGACACTGAGCAGATCGTCTCCAGCTGCCTTCATATTATGCTACTGGAGACCAATCTTTATAACCAGAAAAGGAGGAGGAGGAGCTATTCTAACCTGTCGTTTTCTTCCTTTACATCACTTTTTCCTTTTAGGTCATATCTATAAAAGGAAGGTAAATATATGTTTTAAATCATCTGCAGCAGTGTCTTAAATTATGTCATTTCTTAAAGGAGGAGGAGGAGGAGGAAGAGG
>NC_045449.1:63167437-63178268 GCF_002776525.5 Piliocolobus tephrosceles | reverse complement strand
GGGAGGGGCAGAGACGGGAGGAGAAGGGAGGAAAAGAATATTAGTGATTGTCTTTCTGGTTCCTTTTCTGCTGAAGCTTCACCCATAACTTCTTTCTATGAGATCCACTACTAGGCAATTCTGGGAGCTCCAGGGAACAGCTGCAAGGACACATTTCTGGCTAAATAAATAAGGTTTTCTATCTTGATTTATTCATTCAGCAAGAACATGTCTCCATGTCAAAAGCTGACTTAAGAATCTTCCTTGCAAAAATTCAGCTAGTATATCGTTGCATTTTTTTTTTTTTTAATTAAAAGGATTGTGTGACAAGGGAAGCAGTGTTCTACAGTTTATCAAGAATGAGTAGAGGAATCACTATACGAAGTATAATTTATGCCTTTTTTCATATCTGACTATTCTATGTACATTTTTTCTTCTTTTTTTAAAGAGGGAGTCTTGCTCTGCCACCAGGCTGGAGTGCAATGGCATGATCTCGGCTCAATGCAACCTCCGACTCCTGGGTTCAAGCGATTCTCCTGCCTCAGCCTCCTGAGTAGCTGGGATTACAGGCATGCGCCACCACACCTGGCTAATTTTTGTATCGTTAGTAGAGACGGGGTTTCACCATGTTGGCCAGGATTGTCTCAATCTCCTGACCTCGTGATCCACCCGCCTCGGCTTCCCAAAGTGCTGGGATTAAAGGTGTTGAGCCACCGCATCGGCCTTTCTATGTCCTTATTTTGTAGAATTCCTTCCCATCTGCTTAAATAAAAATAAGTGATGAGAAATCTACCAAGCATAATATTCCCTGTCCAAAGAAACATCATGGTGCCTTCTTCAGAGTACAAGAGAGTACTCTTCAGATTGTAGGTCTGGCTCAAGAATAAATTCAAGAATGGAGAGCTGTTTCTAGGCAAGTTGGAGGCTTCTAATCCCCACCCACTCACCCCCACACCTAACCCCACATTCTGACACGGTCACCCAGACCCCTTGCTCTACAGAGAGACAAATTCACAGGAAGTCAGTATATTCCTCAAGGCCTACGTGCAATAAGAACAAACAGAGTCCACTTAGAATCCTCCCCAAACCACAGCAATTTAATATCAAGGGCACCAAAGAGAAAAACAAGACAATTCCCATTTAGGACATAAATGAATACTATTGTTAAATATGATTTTTAAAGTCAACAGACAATTAGGAAGATGTTTTAAGAACATTCGCCATTTAGATCTAACCTTCTGAAATTGGTGTCACAGTGGCCAAGTGCCATGGGGCACTCAGCAGCAGACTATTTACCAAGAGGGATCTTGCTCAGACTTCGTTTTACTTTGTGATGTTCACTGTATTACAGGAATAAGTGAGGATCTGAGGACAGCTTTTATTCATCTGGGGGGACCCCAGAGTTTCTGTAAAATAATGTGGGAAAATCAATAGGTACTAAAGGAGTATCTTGTATCATTTCTACATTAATGTCAGTTGAAATAAGGAATAAGCATGTATATAGCTCAGCAGGCTTTTTCTTTGTAATTCCGCGCTGGTCATCTCTCTTACGGGCGTAACTACTGCTCTACAATAACAAAGAATTGGTGGATAATTCAGCTGTTTTACCCAGAGAGGGTGTGTTTTGTTTTGTTTTGTTTGTATGTTTGTATTTTTAATTTTAAAAAGTGCACTCACAGCCAGGTGCAGTGGTTCACACCTGTAATCCCAGCACTTTGGGAGGCTGAGGCGGGCAGATCACCTGAGGTCGGGAGTTCAAGACCAGCCTGGCCAACATGGTGAAATCCCGACTCTACTAAAAATATAAAAATGAGCTGGGTGTGGTGCTACACGCCTGTAATGTCAGCTACTTGGGAGGCTGAGGCATGAGGATCACTTGAACCTGGGAAGTAGAGGTTGCAGTGAGCTGAGATCGTACCACTACACTCTAGCCTAGGTGACAGAGTGAGAGTCTGTCTCAAAAATAATAATAAAATAATTAAAAGTGTATTCAGTGTAGTTTCTGAGTGCACATGGTGAGGACATGTTCTGTCAGCCTATTAACTACGAGTGCCTTCTCCAGTTAAAAATGTAAAGAGGGGTCTTTCTATTTCCATGTTAAGAGAGAGCAAAGAGAGCAAATTCTATGCACGCAACTGATTGTTTCTTCAAGACTTAAAAACCTCAGGAACATATTCTGATTCCAGACATCCATATAGCTCTTCACCATAGGTAAGTCAACTCATTTCAACAATCACTTGTCCCCTTACACAAGGGTGACACTCGATGACATAGGAGATACACAAATAAGTGTGCTCATGAGTTTAAAGTATGTTGCCTTAGAGAGATTTTTCCAGCTGAGGCTGGTTCGGGTTTGAGACATGGGGGTAATACTCGCTTCCTCCATGATTACTAGAAATTCTCTCTTCTCCTCCATCTCCACACCCTGGTCTGATTAGTGCATGATAAGACGCATGTGATCCTGCCTTGTGCTGGCCTAGTGGAACTTCTAAGTCATTTCCAAGATCCATTAGGTGACTTCAGGTGACTTTAGGAGTTACCAGGAAGAGGGTGAAAAAATGATGGTAGTCTACCTACATAGGTATGGTTGAAAGTACCTGAGCTGGGAGTCAGAAAAATGATAGGTTCAAATCCTAGCTCTTTTGTTTTATTTATATTAGGCAATCAGTCTTTTTGAACCTCAACTTCTCACCTATAAAAATGGAAGGAAGTAAAACTGGTCTCTCACACTGGTTGTAAGAATTAAATGAAATTACATATAATCATTTAGTTACCAAGAAACAATACTAATACCACATGCCACTCATCTGTGATAGTAATTTTATAACTGTTAATTCAATTATCATCAAATGTCAACCACTGAGCTGGCATATATTATTTTACTTAATCTTTAAAGCAACCTATAGAATTAGCCTCATCTTACAAGTGAAGAAACTAAGACATCTAAAAGCGAAGAAATCTGCCCAAGCTTGTACAGTTTCACACCAAGAAAGTCTGACAATAAAATCCAGGTTTGACCAGTAATCTAGACTCTTCCCTGCGGAACAGTGCCTGATAATTGCCAAGCGATTCGTAAGTATTTACTGCTTCTGCAAGAGAGTCTGTTTCCTATTTTTAAAAGTTAAATCTAATTGATATTTTACCTATTGTTATTTGCCCCTGGAATAAACAGAAATCTTTATAAGAGAAGGAGGAAGAGGAATTTACAATTTGCTCCACGGGAAAGTATCATGAGCAACTGCCAGGTTTTCGCCCTCCCTGGGTGCAAATCACAGCAGCCCTTCATAAGAAATACTTAGAAAGGGGCTGGGCACATGGCTCACGCCTGTAATCCCAGCACTTTGGGAGGCCCAGGCGGGTGGATCACCTCAGGTCAGGAGTTTGAGAGCAGCCTGACCAACATGGTAAAACACCCATGATTCTAGTAAAAATACAAAATTTAGCCAGGCGTGGTGGCGGGCGCCTGTAATCCCAGCTACTCCAGAGGCTGAGGCAGGAGAATCGCTTGAACCGGGGAGGCGGAGCTTGCAGTGAACTGAGATCGCGCCACTACACTCCAGCCTGGGTGACTGAGCGAGACTCCATCAAAAAAAAAAAATATATATATATATATATACACACTTTGAAAGTTGGTGTCTCATATATTATTCGGTTATCTTAGGAAGTATCGTGTCCCCCCTGCTAGACTCACTGTAGCTGTACTAGAAATGCCAGAGTTCGAAGATGGCTCAAACGCCAGGTACTTTAATTCGTTCTTCCGTTTGCCTTCTTCATAAGACACGGCGGAACGTTCCTGCGTCAGTGGGTTCAGGGAATCCTGTGTGTTTTGCTGCCCCCTTGTGGCTATTTTAAAAGTCTCTCAAGTGATTTATAACCTGGATTAAAATTTTCCAATTCAAACTCCTCACAGCAGAAGGTTAAGTATGCATTCTTGGTACCATTGCCTTTGATGTAAAACATGCACATACACTAGCACACTGAATTTTAATTTATCTCTGAATGATAGAATGATGGCTAAATTCTCAACTGCACTTGAAAGAGATCTTTTAATTCAAACTTCCACAATGTAGGATATTTCTTTTCTCCAAAGTTTAATATTGGAGCTTGATCATTCACCATATTACCAACATAAATTGACCCCTATACACAACGGAACAGGAGGAAGATTGTAAACTCACCATTGTGTTACCTGTTTCCTAGAAAGATGTTAAACAATTTTGATATTTTAAACTGCGAGAGAAGAGAGAAGACCACATAAGACAGAAGACATAAATCATTTTAAGAGATTTTTCATCAATGCTATGGAGATGCCAGAGATCGCAGCCACAGCTGAGAAGCGGATCAAGAAAAGAAAAAAATAGAAACAAAACTGATCAAATATGCCTAAATTTCTAAGAGAAATATTTATTGGCTAGTTTAAAATCAAGTTAGTTAATTTAAACATTTATTGACTTCTTCTCTCCAGCTTTTCTGCACTCATCCATATTCACACGATTCCTGCAGAGGAGCCTTAACATCCAAGGGTTCTTTCCGAGAAATATGAAACAGATAAAAAACTAATATTTTAAGGAACTACAATTATATACTGTGAAACAAAAATCAAACATTTGAAAAGAACTTTTTGCTGCTCCATTTTTTGTCAAACAACTCTCCTCCACTCCCACTTATATTGAGTTAATAAACTCTAAGTTTTGAAATAAATTGCCTTTGGATTAGCAAAAATGTTATAAAGTATAATTATTAAGGTGTTATATATTATTATATACTTCATATATAACATACATGAGGTATTATATATGAAGTCTATATAATACCTCATATGTATTATATAATAATATAATATATATCTTATATAGTATATATCATATATAATATAAACTTCCACAATGTAGAGTATTTTTCTCCAAAGTTTAATATTATTAACATTACTATATTATATATTGTTATATATTATATATAGTGTAACATATATAATTATATATGTTATATAATTATTATATATTATATATAACATATATAATACATTATATATGAAGTATATATTAATATATCTATATATTTGTGTCAATATAATATATAATATATTATATATGAAGCATATAAATAATATATACTATAATATGTAATATAGTTATATCATATATTATTTATATAACTATTCTAATATATTAAATAATATAAGTATATGTTAATGTATTATAACATTATTAAATAACATATATGATTATGATTATTAAATAGTATGTAAATTATATATTATAATATAGTATCACATAATATAAATTATTATATAATATATAAGCTATATGTGAAGTATATTATATATACCAAGTGTAATATATCTATATATTATATGTTAATTTATTAAGGTATAATTGTAAAACATTTAAGGAATGTAAAGTATATTTAATATATAGTCAATGCATACAGAGACCTTGTTTTACTTTGTGGAAAAGTTGACGTGGATGTTTGGGTGTTAATAGGTTACAATCATTTAGTTATCTGGTCTGGATAGAAGATGGGGCACATTACTATAATTTATCAATACTAGGGTACCCTTTATGAAAATTGTATATCTTTTGATAGGAGTAGAGCAATAGATTTTATCCTTTAATTGTATTGGTTGCAAGGTTTCACTGCTATGGATCCTCTTGGGAAAACGTGCATACAATCATACGCACACAATTTTGCATTTAATTTTATGAGGCTTACAGCTCCTTAGAAGCCATCCGTGGGTCCTAGGCACCCACAGCCACCTTGATCTGAATGCTATCCAGAGCTGTCCATTCAGCACCAGTGAGGCCGCTTGCATTGATGGAAAGAGCACAGGTCCACCAGGCTGAGGAAATGAGTAAATTTCAGTTCCTATTATGTGGTGATGGGGATGTACAAAGCTGAGCATCTAGAGAGTCATTCTTTGGATGCCATATTCAAATTTCGCTCAAGATTTTTTGATGTCAAAACAGTCTTATTTCCCTAGTCATAGGTCCATGAAAATACTGTCTATAGATTTTATTATATAGATATTATTACTGTCAATACTAATAGTACATCAACATAAATGTGTCATTC
Organism: Piliocolobus tephrosceles; assembly: GCF_002776525.5. Classification (NCBI taxonomy): domain Eukaryota; kingdom Metazoa; phylum Chordata; class Mammalia; order Primates; family Cercopithecidae; genus Piliocolobus; species Piliocolobus tephrosceles. The sequence continues at coordinate 63,172,217 of NC_045449.1, read as the reverse complement.
AAAGAATGCACTACACCCTCAGTAAATTATTAAAATCAGGATATTTTACCAAAGGTAATTTTACAATTTGAAAGAGATACAGTTTTCTGATCAAAAAAAGACGTTTATTCCATTTCCTATGAGCTTGATAATTACTAGTCTCAAAAGACATAATTCCTTTGGGGGTGAAAAGAAGAAATTTGCTGCATTAGCTGAATTGTTGGCAAAGATTAGAATTATCACCAACCTGATATGAAGCAGATCACGACCATGGAAATACAACGGGAATAACTGAAGCACAGCTTTTGTGCTGCTCATGTTCACAAATGAGATACTTGCTTCTAAACCTTCTAGAAGCCATAAATATGATTTATGGCTTTGGGATTTTTGCTAACTAATGGAGGATAATGCAGCACTCCACTGAGTTCACTTCTGTAAGGAAAATGAAAATTCATGTTACAGGCCCATGTGTATTATACATCTTAAAATATTTCCATCTGCTTCTGAAGTTTCCATAAGAGAATGCCCAAAAGTCTTTTACAGATTAACAAGAGAGTACATGTAGAATTCCAATGGAGGTTTGTCCCACCTCCCGCTGCCTGCCACCTCACACACACCTAGTAAATGTTTGGTATAATTTAGCTCTGAATGAGTTCTCTATTCACATGCAAAAAGTATTACCTTTACATTTTCCATAACTTACTCTGACCACAAAATATGCATTCACTAACGCCAGACTATCCAGAACACAGACGCTGTTTTCCTGTCTTCGTCAGGACAGAATTGCATATTGGAAGGCTGAGCCCCATCCCCCACTAATCCCTTCACAGGTCTTCCAATCTGATGTTAGAAAATGTTGCCGTCTCATGAATCACTGTAACTGTTTAAAGGAGTTAAACCTAACTGGGTATTTTTTCAGTCCAGAGGCATGATTGCATTTCCAAATAATGGTGGAATTCGTCTTTGACTATGGCTCTCAGAGAATGAATTCCTTTCTTTTGCTCCGTTGAATTGAGGCATAAAAGTAGCCCACATGCTCTATAGCTACTGGTTTCAACAAGTGAACCTGATTTTTTTCATTCTACCTGAATGGCAAGGACAGAGCTGCCCACAACAAGCCACAAGTTTCAAAGGGAAAAGACATCATGCCAGGTGACAGCCCTCACCTTTCATATTTCTTAAGGAGTTCCCAAAAGGGAGGAACACGTGGCCAGAGATCTTTTCCCCAATCCTCTTGTCCTACAGTTTGCATGTGGGCAACGCGGGATCACCCATTCCCTCCAGCTGGGAAATGAATTTGTTGTCACTGCTACAAGCTCAAATTTATAGGTTCTGGCTCCTAGCCCCTCAATCTCCTACCTTTTCTTAGTTGGCTCCACCAGTCGCTTTCACCTTAGATCTCAGTCTCAGCCTGCCAGCTGTGGCTGTGACTGGCCCCTCTCCACCCCTACATGCTGGGGAGTTGGCTTATAGCCCTGCTGTCCAACCTGGTGGCCCTGCTGTCTTGACTGCCGGGTTGCTGGTTTGCCTCTGTCTGGCCCGATGTCCCATGATCTCCTCCACTGCAATTTAAAAAAATAATTTCAACTTTCATTTTAGAGTCAGGTGATGCATGTACAAGTTTGTTATGTGGGTACACTCCTTCACTGCCATTTTTATATGAGATCAAGTATAGAGGGGAAAGTTCAGGTCTCCTACTTACTCTTCTTCTCTGTCTCTCTTAGGTTGGTTCCCTGGTCTAAGTTTCTATTTGCACACCCTCGTCTCAGTCCTGATCAAAATCCAAGTCTCTATTCTGCCTGGCGCTACTCTAACAAAACAAGACATCACCCTAAAGCCTGCCCAATTGCTGAAGTCCTGGTGATCTGCCCCGATGCCCACTGGAATGTCACCTGCCCATCCAACTGTGTCTCCTAATTCCACCCTTTGCAGCGCCTCTGCAGTTGAACTGGCTAAGCCAGTCCTGACCCCTTGCAGGATTTAGTCCTCAATAATTTGCTCTGGGGTTTGATCCTCAAGGATTGGCTGTGCCTTTCTGGATCACCCAGAGTACCAAAGTCCCAGCTTATCCATCCCCCTACATTGGCCCATATAAAACATTGCTTTCCCCTGCAAAACGGAAAGCCCAAAAACTTAGTCTTGGGGTCAAGAAAGTGAGAAAACCTTGTCTTTGTTTTAGTGCAAATCCAAAAGAGACAAGATGGAGAGATTAGCCCCTTCTGTCTGGCTCATCTGTTGACTAGCTGGGTAAACTTGGTCTAGTTATTGAACCTCTGGGTCTCCTTTTCTCCAGTTGTAAAAAGAGTGTCAGTAACAGTTCTCCACTTGTTGACAATTTTGTAAGGACTAAATGAAACAATGCTCAGTTGTTAATGTTATTGTTGTTTCAGATGTTTTCTTTTAAAGTGAAATGTTATCTTTTCTTTTATTTTTATTTTTGAGACAGTCTTGCTCTGTCACCCAGGCTGGAGTGCAGTGGCGCGATCTCAGCTCACTGCAGGCTCTACCTTCCAGATGCAAGTGATTCTCCTGCCTCGGCCTCCTGAGTAGCTGGGATTACAGGCACCTGCCACCACACCTGTCTAATTTTTGTATTTTTAGTAGAGATGGGATTTCGCCATGTTGGTCAGGCTGGTCTCAAACTCCTGACCTCAGGTGATCCGCCTGCCTCACCCTCCCAAAGTGCTGGGATTATAGGCATGCGCCACTGCACCCAGCCAAAATGTTATATTTTCTTGACATTTTTAATATATTGAAATTATAAAACTGCCATATAGTAAAAACTTTTTACAGATTTTGTTGCTCCACATGTTGCAACACGTGCAGAAATGTGCATAATTGAAATGCACACACAAGGGAACAGTGTTCCATGGTTCCAGGATAACTAAGATCATCACATGCAAAGTGAGGTTTGCCTGCCTACCACAGGCACGGTGCCAGATTCTTTACTTCTTTTTACAATTTCCACTCGCCTCTTTTCCGTACAGTTCTTAATGTTTTCTCCTATTTTAGGTTGAAAACTGAGGCTTAGAACGTTTAAGAAATTTATCCTCGACCCCAAAAGCTAGTAGGCAGTAGAGCACAGATTCGAACCCAAGTATGGGTGGCACCAAACATGACACAGTTTCTACTGACATATGCTTTGTGCTTTCTCTGAGAATAAAGTAGTGTATTAGTCCCTTTTCATGCTGCTGATACAGACATACCCGAGACCGAGTAATTTGTAAAGAAAAAGAGGTTTAATGGACTCACAGTTCCATGTGGCTGGAGAGGCCTCACAATCATGGTGGAAAGCGAAAGGCACATCTTACATGGTAGCAGGCAAGAGAAAATGAGAGCCAAGTGAAAGGGGAAACCCTTTAAAAAACCATCAGATCTCATGAGACTCATTCACCATCATGAGAACAATATGGGGGGAAACTGCCCCCGTGATTCAATTACCTCCCACCAGGTCCCTCCTACAACAGGTGGGAATACGAGAGCTACAATTCAAGATGAGATTTGAGTGGGGAAACAGCCAAACCATATCAGCAGACTAACAAAGTATATATGGCTTTTAAGTCTCAAATCCACATGAAATCCTTTCTCAAGTATTTGATAAATTAGAAAAACAACAGTTTACTTAAAAAAATTTGAGGTTGAGCATGGTGGCTCACACGTGTAATCCCAGCACTTTGGGAGGCCGAGGCTGATGGATCACTTTGAGGACAGGAGTTTGAGACCAACTTGGCTAACATGGCAAAACTCCACCTCTACTAAAAATACAAAAAATTAGCCAGGCGTGGTGGTGTGCACCTGTAGTCCCAGCTACTCAAGAGGCTGAGGCAGGAGAATTGCTTGAACCTGGGAGGTGGAGGCTGCAGTGAGCCGAGATTGCACCACTGCACTCCACTCTGGGTAACAAAGCAAGACTCTGTCTCAAAAAAAAAAAAAAACAAAGAAAAAGAAAAGAAAAGAAAAGAAAAAGAAATTATTTGTATGCATTCAGTATTTAAAGCATAGCCCAGCAATCTATAGTGTTTTAGCATCAGTGGCCTAATCTCTGTAAATAAAAAATTTTTTAAAAAGCAAATATTGAGTCTGCCTCTTTTTTCTAATGTATTATATATATATCTCAATCTTAATGAATACCCTGAAAATGATTTTCAATATACATTGCATTTGGTATTTCAAAAGTAGTTGTCACTATTTTAATCTCATAATATAGGATTTGCAATAGGAAAAACAAATTAGCCCTATCACTTACATGAGAGGGTGAACAAAGTTTTTAGTGTAATATACAAACTGAAAAATACGAACATTTGTTCAAAACATTGAGATTTGGCTCAAGCGTAAGCTCCGACACATTCAGCCTACAAAAGCCAAGTATTATTGGGCTTGAGGGTCTAAAATACCTTCATACTTAAAATTGCTGGGTTATCCTTCCTTTACATACATATTTGTTTAATCACATTTGTTGAAAAAGGGGTTTGATTAGAGGATATTAAGAAAAATGTATTGAGTGACAATGATGTGGCAGACACTAAGTGCTTACACTTACAGATGATATTTTATTTAATTCTCATAAGAATTCTCAAGTAGTTCTTATGATTTTCTCCATTTTAAGGAGGAATAAATTGGGGGCACAGAGAGCTTCAGACATGTGTCCAAGATTTTAAACACCATACCTGGCTGTAGCTCTAGACTGGAGCACTCTTCCTTTTTTCTTTTTTTTTATTTTTAGACAGGGTCTTACTCTGTCTCCTGACTGGAGCTCGCCCTTCCTTCCTTCCTTCCTTCCTTCCTTCCTTCCTTCCTTCCT